>NW_024735554.1:2299468-2421016 GCF_018991925.1 Homarus americanus | reverse complement strand
CCACCTGTGAGGGAAATACTACACATGTGATGCCCCCTCATAACACCATCTGTGAGAGTTACTACACCACGTGATGCCCTCATAACACCATCTGTGAGGGAGTTACTACACCACGTGATGCCCTTCATAACACCATCTGTGAGGGAGTTACTACACCAATGATGCCCTCATAACACCATATCTGTGAGGGGAGTTACTACAATTATGATGCCCTCATAACACCACCTGTGAGGGAGCTACACCACGTGATGCCCTCATAACACCATCTGTGAGGGAGTTACTACACCACGTGATGCCCCCTCATAACACCACATCTGTGAGGGAGTTAATACACCACGTGATGCCCTCATAACACCATCTGTGAGGGAGTTACTACACCACGTGATGCCCCCCAACACCATCTGTGAGGGAGCACACACCACACACATGATGCCCTCATAACACTATCTGTGAGGGAGTTACTACACCACGTGATGCCCCTCATAAACGACCATCTGTGAGGGAGTTACTGCACCACGATTCCCCTCATACACCATCCAGGAGGGAGCATACACCACGTGATGCCCCTCATAACACCATCTGTGAGGGAGTTACCACACAACGTGATGCCCCTCTATACACCATCTGTGAGGGAGTTACTACACCACGTGATGCCCCCCATAGCCCATCTGTGAGGGAGTTACTACACCATGTGATGTCCTCATAACACCATCTGTGAGGGAGTTATTACACCACGTGATACCCTCATAACACCATCTGTGAGGAGTTACTACACCACGTGATGCCCCTCATAACACCATCTGTGAGGGAGCATTACACCATGTGATGTCCCTCATAACACCATCTGTGAGGGAGTTACTACACCACGTGATGCCCTATAACACCATCTGTGAGGGAGTTATTACACCACGATGCCCCCTCATAACACCATCTGTGAGGGAGTTACTACAATTCATGTGATGTCCTCATAGTAACACCATCTGTGAGGGAGTTATTACACCACGTGATACCCCCTCATAACACCATCTGTGAGGGAGTTACTACACCATGTGATTCCTCATAACACCATCTGTGAGGGAGTTACTACACCACGTGATGCCCCCTCATAACACCATCTGTAGAGGAGCATTACACCACGTGATGCCCTCATAGACCATCTGTGAGGGAGTTATTACACCATGTGATGTCCCTTCATAACACCATCTGTGAGGGAGTTACTACACCACGTGATACCCCTCATAACACCATCTGTGAGGGAGTTAATATTACACCATGATGTCCTCATAACACCATCTGTGAGGGAGTTACTACACCACGTGATACCCCTCATAACACCATCTGTGAGGGAGTTACTACACCATGTGATGTCCTCATAACACCATCTGTGAGGAGTTACTACACCACGTGATGCCCTCATAACATCTGTGAGGGAGTTACTTACACCACGTGATGCCCTCATAACACCATCTGTGAGGGAGTTATTACACCACGTGATGCCCTCATAACACCATCTGTGAGGGAGCACACACCACGTGATGCCTCTTTCATAACACCATCTGTGAGGGAGTTAATACAATTCATGATGTCCCTCATACCATCTGTGAGGGAGTTACACCACGTGATACCCCCTCATAACACCATCTGTGAGGGGAGTTACTACACATGTAGATGTCTCATAACACCATCTGTGTGTGAGCATACACCACGTGATGCCCCTCATAACACCATCTGTGAGGAGTTACTACACCATGATGTCCCTCATAACACCATCTGTGAGGGAGCATTACACCACGTGATGCCCCTCATAACACCATCTGTGAGGGAGTTACTACACCACGTGATACCCTCATAACACCATCTGTGAGGGAGTTACTACACCATGTGATGTCCTCATAACACCATCTGTGAGGGAGTTACTAGCACCACGTGATGCCCCCCCTATAACACCATCTGTGGAGGGAGTTACTACACCACGTGATGCCCCTCATAACACCATCTGTGAGGGAGTTACTACACCATGTGATGCCCCTCATAACACCATCTGTGAGGGAGTTACTACACCACGTGATGCCCCTCATAACACCATCTGTGAGGGAGCATTACACCATGTGATGTCCCTCATAACACCATCTGTGAGGGAGTTACTACACCACGTGATGCTCCCCTCATAACACCATCTGTGAGGGGAGTTACTACACCACGTGATGCTCCCCCATACACCATCTCCGTGAGGGAGCATTACACCACGATGCCCTCATAACACCATCTGTGAGGGAGACATTGTTCATGTGATGTCCTCATAATACCATCTGTGAGGGAGCACACACCACGATGCCCTCATAACACCATCTGTGAGGGAGCATTACACCACGTGATGCCTCATAACACCATCTGTGAGGGAGTTACTACACCACGATGCCCCCTCATAACACCATCTGTGAGGGAGTTACTTACACCATGTGATGTCCTCATAACACCATCTAGAGGGAGCATTACACCACGTGATGCCCCTCATAATAATTCATCTGTGAGGGAGTTACTACACCACGTGATGCCCCTCATAACACCATCTGTGAGGGAGTTACTACACCACGTGATGCCCCTCATAACACCATCTGTGAGGGAGTTACCACACCACGTGATGCTCCCCTCATAACACCATCTGTGAGGGAGTTATTACACCACGTGATGCCCCCTCATAACACCATCTGTGAGGGAGTTACTACACCACGTGATGCCCCCTCATAACACCATCATAACACCATCTGTGAGGAGCATTACACCATGTGATGTCCCTATAACACCATCTGTGAGGGAGTTACTACACCACGTGATGCCCCTCATACACCATCTGTGAGGGAGTTACACCACGATGCCCTCATAACACCATCTGTAGGGAGTACTACACCACGATGCCCCTCATAACACCATCTGTGAGGGAGTTACTACACCATGTGATGTCCCCTATAACACCATCTGTGAGGGAATTGCTACACCACGTCAGGTTCCTCATAACACCATCTGTGAGGGAAATACTACACCATGTGATGCCCCTCATAACACCACCTGTGAGGGAAATACTACACCATGTGATGCCCCTCATAACACCATCTGTGAGGGAGTTACTACACCACGTGATGCCCCTCATAACACCATCTGTGAGGGAGTTACTACACCACGTGATGCCCTTCATAACACCATCTGTGAGGGAGTTACTACACCACGTGATGCCCCTCATAACACCATCTGTGAGGGAGTTACTACACCATGTGATGCCCCTCATAACACCACCTGTGAGGAGCTACTACACCACGTGATGCCCTCATAACACCATCTGTGAGGAAATTACTACACCACGTCAAGTCCCTCATAACACCATCTGTGAGGGAATTACTACACCACGTCAGGTTCTTCATAACACCATCTGTGGGGGAATTACTACACCATGTGATGCCCCTTATAACACCATCTGTGAGGGAATTACTACACCATGTGATGCCCCTCATAACACCATCCGTGAGAGAATTACTACACCACGTCAAGTCCCTCATAACACCATCTGTGAGGGAATTACTACACCACGTCAAGTCCCTCATAACACCATCTGTGAGGGAATTACTACACCACGTCAGGTTCTTCATAACACCATCTGTGAGGGAGTTACTACACCACGTGTCTGCTGTTCAACACTTCAGCGTAAATGATCTACGTGACCTCCACTGTAAACATTAATCTGTATGTTCACTGTATGTATTAAGTCATTTATGTCCAATGTATATTTTCAGCCTTCGGGCTGCAGAAGTTTTTCAGTAAACCGTTAATTATTATTATCACACACACACACACACACACACACACACACACACACACACACAATCAAAATTACGCCACGATAAAGATATAATAATGATGAGGAAGAATATAGTTACGGAAAGACAAGAATCGGCGACAACACAGGGAGGCGTGAGGAATGTGTGTGTGGAGGAGGAGGAAGGAAAGGGAAGGAGAGGTGGAGGAAGGGAAGGAGAGGTGGAGGCGGGATGAAGGGAAGGAACGGGAGGATTTCGAGGAGGATAGGGAGGAGGAACAGATGCTTGAGGATTGGAAGGAAGGGGAAGAGCAACAGAGGGGAATGGGGGAGGAGGATGAGGAATGGAAGGAAGTGGATGATTGGAAAGAGGAGGTGGTGGAAGAAGAGGGAGGGAGGGAAGGTGGAGGATTGAGAAGAGGAGGAAAGGTGAAGGACAACTCATCCTCACAGTTAAGGGTCGACCATGGGCACCCCACCACCACTCAACACGATTTGTCTATTTTGTTGTTTTGAGAGATATTCTGAAAGGCTCGCTATCTGTTGACGTATTAACCCACTCACCTCATCACCACCCACTAGTCATGGGAACGCCTCCATTTCTCACTCACCGCGTAAAAAAACAAAAAAAAAGCCAATACAAAAACCGCGTTATCTTAAGAGTGTATAGTGTGGTCTACCGTAAATGTGTGTGTGTGTAGAACTGTCGTCTCTAATTGTGGGAAGGAGAGAAACGGTTACGTCTGGGTGCATTGTGCTGTCTCCCACAGTAGTCAGGTGCAGTTTCTAATGCAAAATGCCCGTTCGATTCCCACCTCTTCCGCTGTACCGTTGTGTTGCGTATCCTTGTGTTGCCTACCGTTGTGTTACGTACCGTTGTGTTGCCGACCGTTGTGTTATGTACCGTTGTGTTGCCTACCGTTGTGTTACGTACCATTGTGTTGCCTACCGTTGTGTTATGTGCCGTTGTGTTGCCTACCGTTGTGTTATGTACCGTTGTGTTGCCTACCGTTGTGTTCTGTACAGTTAGTTATAATTCAACAGTAGTCATCTCAACAGGTGTTCACTCAAGTGTAAACATTACCAGCAAAAATTCAAACGTATTTCTGAAATTCGCAAACTGTGACATGAGTGTTCTGTGGTACACCCCCCCCCCGCCCCGTGTACACTATATCCCTCTCAGGGCTTTACGACATGTACAACCTAACAACCTGGTGATGTACATGTGCTCACAATTACTTCATTTTGTACATAATTGTGAACATTCGCCATCCGATCCGTTTCACCCGTGTTTTAAACGTTCACTCCACACACGTACACTTACACAAACGTTCACTCCACACGCTATACTTGCACAAACGTTCACTCCACACATGTACACTTACACAAACGTTCACTCCACACACACTTACACAAACGTTCACTCCACACACACTTACACAAACGTTCACTCCACACACAAACTTACACAAACGTTCACTCCACACACAAACTTTCATTTTTTCATTCCACACACACACACACAAACGTTCACTCCACACACACACTTACACAAACGTTCCTCACATAAACTTTCATTCCACACACACACACTTACACAAACGTTCCTCCACACACAAACTTACACAAACGTTCACTCCACACGCAAACTTTCATTCCACACACACACACACAAACTTTCATTCACACACACACACTTACACAAACGTTCCTCCACACACACACTTACACAAACGTTCACTCCACACAAACTTTCATTCCACACACACACTTACACATACGTTCACTCACACACACACTTACACAAACGTTCACTCCACACACGTATACTTACACAAACGTTCACTCCATACAC
The DNA here is from genome assembly GCF_018991925.1 of Homarus americanus. NCBI lineage: Eukaryota > Metazoa > Arthropoda > Malacostraca > Decapoda > Nephropidae > Homarus > Homarus americanus. The sequence goes on along the minus strand of NW_024735554.1, from coordinate 2,415,353 downwards.
GTACACTTACACAAACGTTCACTCCACACACGTATACCTACACAAACGTTCACTCCACACACCAGGTAAAAACTCCTTCTCACAATGTCACATAAATTCGAACACACACTCAACTTACACACGAGTGAGACAGTGTTCTTGTGTCTCACCTTACCAAGTGTTCTCCGTATTGGGTGTTCTCTCGTGACGTCATTGTTTACATTAGGCATACTGACAAAGCGGGTGCGGTCAGCAGGTTCTCCCACACTAAGTTGCTGACAAAATGCCAACAGCGTGTGAAGCTAAATCGAGCTTGTATTTGATCACCTGAAGATTAGACAACCTAGCTTGTTTCACCTGAGGACAAACCACCCTACTGTTAAGTGGGGGGTGAGATTAAGTTCGGTTATGGTTAGGGTTGGTTAAAGTTAGACTGTGGTAATGTTACGGCTAGGTTGGGTTAGGTTATAGTTAGGTTAGGATAGGTTATGGTTAAGTTATAGTTAGGTTATAATGTGGTAACGGTTAGGTTAGGTTGCACAAAGAATAAATTTGACCTCTAAATGATACTCCTATATATAAACCAGATAAAAAATATGTTTAATGTCAGCATATTGTTCACAGTTGACCAAGGACACTATTAGCACCACCTGACACCTTCACAACACCTGTACTGACAACATAAACGACGTGTTATTAATGTTATTGAGTAAACGATATCGTCGCTTCTCTCCACAGTTATCGTTTATTTACAAGGAAGAAACTTTGCTAAAATTTGAGAAAACATCGACAGGTGATCCTTTCGCTAAAGTTATATATATACATATATTGCCAAAGGTCTAACGACATCTCTATACCTTGAGATAATCGACCGGTCTGGCGATGCTGCCTACCCCGTGCTACGTAAACACAAGCTGTCATGTGCCATTGTTTACACACGACCCGCCCTGCCTGTGTCAACCTGTGTGATCGTCAGGAGGAACATACGTCATCTCATCAACTTAAAATGTATGAACTTGAGTCTCATCGCCTCTGAATGCTTCCTGCGGTTCACGAGTAAAAATAAGATTCATGTAATTTTTTCTAATGTGTAATAATAATGTTAACGTATGCGCACTCGTGTGTGTGTGTGTGTGTGTGTGTGTGTGTCGAGATCCTTGAACAAGCCAATAAAAAAATATACCCAGGGAATTCCATCAACTCGACGGAGCCATAAATCACTCCTCTTAAATATTCACATGTTAGGCGTCACCCACCAATCTTATTCTTTAAGACATTCTGAGAGAGAGAGAGAGAGGCAGTGAGTGAGACAGATAGAGAGAAGAGAGAGTGAGAGAGACAGTGAGTGAGACAGAGGAGAGAGAATGAGAGAGACAGTGAGAGGCAGATAGAGAGGAAATAGAATGAGAGACAGTGAGTGAGACAGAGAGGAGACAGAGAGGAGACAGAATGAGACAGAGAGGAGACAGAATGAGACAGTGAGTGAGGCAAATAGAGAGGAGAGAGACAGTGAGTGAGACAGAGAGGAGACAGAATGAGACAGTGAGTGAGGCAAATAGAGAGGAGAGAGACAGTGAGTGAGACAGACAGAGGAGAGAGAATGAGAGACAGTGAGTAAGACAGAACTACATTACCTTATCAGACGAACCCTCACACTAAACCACCCTGAAAAGCGAATCACTGAAACAAAAATACATAAAAAGACTCATTACGAACCACGTCACAAACCAGGATTCGAACCCAGGGATCCTAAATGAGATGAACCAGGATCTGAACCTTAAACGAACCATTGGACAGGTTCGAAAAATGCTGAATAAACAGGAAAAAATAAAACTAACAAAAATCATGAAATAAAATAACAAATGAAAGAAAATAAATAACCACAATATAAAAAAATCTTGAATAAATGAGGAAACGGCAGAGAATCGACAATACAACACAAAAACAAAATAGAACACAAAATAAAAGACACAATCGAAGAATGAAGATAAAAAAACAAAACAAAGACGATGACAAACAAGAATACGAAGACAAAAAACAAAAACAATTAAATTAGTAAAAAAAAAAAACAAGTAACAATGAGAAAATAGAATAAAAGAAAAATGAACACAACAGGAAACAACAGGAAGGCGATAACACAACCTTGAAAATACAGGTTCGGGTCCTTACTCATAGATCCTCGTTTCATTGTTTCTACGTCAGTAAAATTATGTACAGTATATTCCTGCTTTTGTAATATATTCCTTTGTATATATTTAGGTAGAAGAGGAGAAGTTGATGAAGCAGGAGGGAGTGTTGGGATGGAGAGGAGGAGATGGAAGATAGATCAATCCAGCCATCTATCTATCTAATCCCTCAAGACTTGTAGAGCATGGTTGAGTGGCACTGTAACAAGCCTCAATCACGTAGTTTGGGCCATTAACATACCTACTCTTGAGTGCCGTGGTGTTGTGGCACTGTAACAAGCCTCAATCACGTAGTTTGGGCCATTAACATACCTACTCTTGAGTGCCGTGGTGTTGTGGCACTGTAACAAGGCAATCACGTAATCTGTGTGCCGTGTCCTCAACCTACATGCAGGAAAATGGATGAAAATACAACTCAAGACTCCACCACACAGGTTATGATCTTGGTAAACTTTTGTTCACCTCTGATTGGTCGGTCGTTGGCCCTGTACACACTGATTGCTTGGATTTTTCTTCTTTGATCGCCTGTTGGTTGGACTTTTTTACATTGCGATCGCTGATTGGTTGATTTTTATCTCTGCCTTCGCTGATTGGTTGAACTTCTTACTGCATGATCGCGGACTGATTGGTTTTAATATACAGTACATGTATTCGGAACATGATTGGTCAGGTTGTTTAGCGCCTTGGCACACAAACTACAGGTAATTATGACATACGACCTACAGGTATACATCACCTAAAGTCCTGACGTTACCAAAGATAATATTTTTGACCTTAAGTGTGGATACGAGGCCGAATATAAAATGGCCAAATTAACTTACGACAAACACTAAATAAAATAATGGCTCTTTAATTTATATCGTAATTATGATTAAACCTTAATAACATGATTTTTTTAATAAATTCCGAGGAAAAAAATTAAAAGCTTACGTAACTGAAATTGAAATGGATCACCTTAAGATTCACCCCAGTTTATTTCACCTTAAGATTAACCAACTTAACGCTACCTAGGAGCTGGGTTAAGTTATGTTAGCCTCCCTTACCTTATTTCACCTTAAGACTAACGCTAACCTAACCTAACCTAACCTAACCTCCCTCCACAATGTAGCGTTAGGGTGACCAATCCTAAGGTTACATTAGCTGGAGGATGAATCTTCAAGTGAGCAATTGAAAACGTTTACTTGGACAGAACAACAATACTGACATGACTGAACCTTTCGAGTACCGTAGCTCTCATGAAGGCATACTGTAAGGTGCGAGTCTGACAATATTTTATGTTCCGGGGCGTTTACAACTGAAAGTAGGGTGTTGACACAAATAATGGCGGCTTGGAGAGTCATTCATCCCTCGAGTGGTTCCTGAAGAGTGGCAGTAATGTGTACAAACTCACGCCAGGGGGCCACAACGTTACGTAACTCACTGCGGAACTCCTGCTGGTGTTGTTGTTGTAGTGAATCGACTCTTGCCGAGGTTTAAGTTTCCCGCCACTCACAGCTGCACCTCCGCCAGCATTCTCAAAGGTACACACGATATTACACTTGGGTCTAAACTACATACGTGAGGAGCGACTGACTAACTCACTTTAAAATGCGACACGAAGATTAATTCTCAAAAGATGACTTGACTAAATACTTGACAACACACCTGATAGCTGACTCACTTAGTTACGACACAAAGATCAACACTCCAAAATAATCTGATGTTAAATTTAAAGCTTCACTAGATACTTGGCAAACACGTTTGAATGACTCACTTGACAGATTCTTAAAAGATCTCACGATAGATTTCCGGCTTCACATGAGAACGTATCTAACAGCCTCTCAAACACACATGATAAATCCCAAAAGTTCATCCGTTCAATTGGAGACGTGAGAACAGATCTAACTGCCCGTCGCGTGATATAAGTGAACCTAAATGACGTCAAAACTGAAGTGAGACTCTACCGTGACTGCAGGAATTTCTCTATTGGCCAACGTCAAGGAAGCGGTTTTAACGAAGGAATCTGCTCATAACATGGAAGCCGTCACCACCATGTCATAACCCGCGGTATTTCACACTTAAGTGCCAGTTTAACGAGGCGTCGACGGGGGGTTGAGGGAGGCCGCTGTTGTTGCATCATAAGGCCATTAAAATCATTCCTCCCGCGCCAACCAGCCATTGTTGTGTAAAAGACGCCAGCCATCTTATACAGTAAACACAAACTGTTTCACGAACTACAACCATTGTTTTGGCGGCAGATTACAGGTTCGGTTCCCTCACTCTTGGATGCGCGGAATTTGTTAGTCATTTTTTTACTCATTGTGAACTTTTCCGTAGAGATAAATATTGCATAATGGGTGAAGCTTAGCAGTTAGTGGATCACCTGAAGATTAACCCCCTAGCCTATTTCACTTGATATTATACGTCTTAACACTAAATTAACACTAACCTAATTTAACCTAACTCCCCACATAAAGTTTAATCATGTGAAATAAGCTGGGACGGGGGGGTTTAATCTTCAGGTGTTCCCAGTCCCTAGCGTCAAGTGTTCCTACTGTGAGGTAACGTAATTAGAAGCACTGTACAGTAGTTGTACAGTACTGGCGGTGACCAATTGTTACTGCCGGGGTCACGTACTTCCCGGGTGTGAGGAAGTGACGAAAGTTTACTCGTTGTGAGACTTTATGGCACTATAGAAGCCAGAGATGATGATAATAATAATACAATAGGCACACACACACACGCAGAGGTGCGCGGTACAGACAGGAGCACGTGATGCACACACACACACACCTGGTACGCCGGGGCGTCAATGAGTGATGTCATTAAGGTGAATGGTCAGGTGAAAGAAGTGGGGGTCTCTCTCTCTCTCTCTGGTTTCTTGTGTGTGAAGTTCAGTATGTCTGTTTACACACACCCATCATTATTTGAGGCATAAAAACTGTAAGAATGACCCTCAAATACAAGAGCTGGTCACCGCTCACCAAGCAGTGCTCGAGTCACACGCACACACGCGCACTCACTCAAATAATACACCACTGTCACAAACTAGAGCCCAACAACACAAACAAGGCCCCACCTAGGTAATTGGATCTCCAACCACCAATTACGTGGTTGGTTGATTACGAGGCTGAACTGCAACCACGGCACTGTACTACACTTCCGGTCTATAGTAACCACGGGGGAGGAGGAGGGAGAGGAGGAGGAGATAGAGGAGAGGAGGGAGGAGGAAGAGGAGAGAGGGGAGGAAATGGAAGAAGTGTAGAGCAGCGCTATAGCAATGAGTATAGCTAAGGGCCATTAGGTGTAAGCAGGGTAGTTGTAAGCAAGTGCCACCCATCTATCGACAAGTGCCACCCATCTATCGACAAGTGCCACCCATCTATCGACAAGTGCCACCCATCTATCGACAAGTGCCACCCATCTATCGACAAGTGCCACCCATCTATCGACAAGTGCCACCCATCTATCGACAAGTGCCACCCATCTCTCGACAAGTGCCACCCATCTATCGACAAGTGCCACCCATCTATCGACAAGTGCCACCCATCTATCGACAAGTGCCACCCATCTGTCGACAAGTGCCACCCATCTGTCGACAAGTGCCACCCATCTGTCGACAAGTGCCACCCATCTATCGACAAGTGCCACCCATCTATCGACAAGTGCCACCCATCTATCGACAAGTGCCACCCCTTCAGTTACTAAGTCTCCCTCCCAGTGAGATCTTGATCCAACAGGTGTAGTCAGGGGCAAGTGTGGTCAGGGACAGGTGTGGTCAGGGATTAATGGGGTCAGGCACAGGTGGGGTCAGGCACAGATGGGGTCAAGTGCAGGCGTAGTCACATCCAGTTCACCTGACTCCTGCCATTAGTGGGTGCAGCTGTACAATCCGCATCCTGGCGGTAATAACAGCGTAGATCACAGCACAGGGGCACAGCTTGCAGGAGGAACGAGCTTATTCAACTTTTCAAAACAGGAACTGCGTCAAAACTTCAAGCTTTTACTAGTTCTGATATTAAGCTGAGGACACATACACGCCCACACGTAACAGTAGTCAGGCCATGTTGACGCGTCAGTGTGCTTGTATTATATAAGCAAAGGTGGACGAAAAGGAGGGATCATTTACCTCAGAACTCTCCGTCAAGGTGTACTCACAGATGACCTCATGTACAGAGTCTACCAACGACTGGCTCTCTTACCTGTAGGAAAAGGAAAACAAATAATAATTGGTTGAACAAGGAATAAACATGATATAGCTAACTAGTGTCCAGGTTGTCAAGATAAACTGTTGACGTATAAGTGAAGTTGTGAGAACATAATTATTTGACTGGAAAGTTGAGGGTCGAGACCAAACCTGTTTTCAGAAAGGATCATAAGTTAAATTTTCTTTAATTTCGAGATGTTAAGGTAGGTGATGTAACACAGGCGGTGCTGGGTAGGTGGAGTAATGCAGGTGGTGTTGGACAGGTGAAGTAATGCAGGTGGTGACGGGGCACGCCTGAGGTGGAAAGGTGAATGTTGACCCCAGCGCGTTCATTCATCTCCACCTGTTCCTCCTCCCTGCCCTCTAGCGTCCACAGAGAGAGAGATGTGTGTGTGTGTGTGGTAGGTGTGCGCGCGCGTCAGTCAAAGCACTATACCGTAAAACGCAACACAAAACCAAGACAACACAGCACAACACAGCACAGCCTGGGAACCGAACACAGCAATGCTATACACTAGCTACTCGCTGTCATTGCCCACACACCACACCACACACGACACACCGCACGACACACCACACCACACGACACACCACACACACGACACACCGCACACACCGCACGACACACCACACCACACGACACACCACACCACACGACACACGACACACCACACACCACACGACACACCACGACACACCACCACACCACACCACACGACACACCACACCGCACGACACACCACACCACACCACGACACACCACACGACACACCACACGACACACACACCACACCACACCACACCACACCACACCACACCACACCACACCACACACCACACACACACACCACACCACACGACACACCACACCACACCACACACCACACCACGACACACCACACACACACCACACACACCACACACACACACCACACCGCACGACACACCACACCACACCACACGACACACCACACCACACACCACACCACACGACATCGCACACACACCACACCACACACACACACACACCGCACACACACCACGACACACCACACACACACCACACACCACCACCCACACCACACCACACACACACCACACCACACACACACCACACACACACACACACACCACACACACCACACCACACCACCACACCACACGACATACCACACCACACACCACACCACACGACACACCACACCACACGATACACCACACCACACGACACACCACACCACGACACACCACACGACACACCACACCGCACGACACACCACACCACACGACACACCACACGACACACCACACCACACACCACACCACACGACACACCACACCGCACGACACACCACACGACACACCACACCGCACGACACACGACACACCACACGACACACACACGACACACCAAACCACACCACACACCACACCACACGACACACCACACCGCACGACACACACACACACACACGACACACCACCACACCACACACCACACCACACCACACACCACACCACACGACACACCACACCACACGACACACCACACCACACGACACACCACTCACCACACCACACGACATACCACACCACACACCACACCACACGACACACCACACCACACGACACACCGCACCGCACGACACACCACACACCACACCACACGACACACCACACCACACGACACCACACCACGACACACCACACCACACGACACACCACACACACCACACCACCACACACCACACACCACACGACACACCACACCACACGACACACCACACCACACGACACACCACACGACACACCACACCGCACGACACACCACACCACACGACACACCACACCACACGACACACCACACACCACACGGACACACCACACCACACACCACACGACACACCACACCACACGACACACCACACCACACACCCCACACCACACGACACACCACACCACACGACACACCACACCACACGACACACCACACCACACGACACACCACACCACACGACACACCACACCACACCACACACACCACACCACACCACACACCACACCACACCACACACACACCACGACACACCACACCACACACCACACGCACACCACACCACACACACGACACCACCACCACACACACACCACACCGCACGACACACCACACCACACACACACCACACACCACACACACCACACCACACACCACACCACACCACACGACACACCGCACGACACACCACACGACACACCACGACACACCACACCACACACCACACCACACGACACACCACACCACGACACACCACACCACGACACACCACACCACACGACACACCACACCGCACGACACACCACACCACACACCACACCGCACGACACACCACACGATACACCACACGACACACCGCACGACACACCACACCACACGACACGCCACACAGCACGGACGCACGCACAGTAGAGTGGGTCATTCACTGTTGAGGGACAGTGACGGAAGGTTAGGTTAGGTTAACAATCCCGTCTGCTGGTACAGGAGGATGACCAATGTGACCCCATGGGTCCTGTGTACACATGTATGTCTGTCTGTCTGTCTGTCTGCCTGTCTCTTGTGGTATTGTGTTGTATGGTGTGACGTTGATACTGTGGTGTGGTGGTGTGATGGTGGTGGTGTGGTGGTAGTGGTATGGTGTGGTGGTGGTGTGGTGGTAGTGGTATGGTGTGGTGGTGGTGGTGGTGTGGTCGTGGTGGTGTAGTATAGTGTGAGTGTGGTGTGGTGGTGTGATGGTGGTGGTGTGGCATGTGGTGGTGTAGTATAGTGTGAGTGTGGTGGTATGGTGTGAGAGCTGCCACCCAGGTATTACCACCCCGAGGCTCTCAAGTCAACACACTCATGGCTGTTAATACATGATTGATGGTGTTAACTGGCACCACCACCACCTAGGAGTGACAGGGAGCAGAGGGAGTGACAGGGAAGAGAGTGAGTGACAGGGAGCAGAGGGAGTGACAGGGAGCAGAGGGAGTGGCATGGTAAGGGAGGAGAGGGAGTGACAGGGTAAGGGAGGAGAGGGAGTGACTGGGTAAGGGAGGAGAAAGTGTGGTACGGAGGAGATGGAGTATCGGGAAGGAGGGAGTGGCAGAGAGGGGAGTTGGAGTAACAGGGAGGAGGAATGGCAAGGAGGAGAAAGAGTGGCAGGGAGAAAGAATAGCAAGGGAGGAAAGGGAAGTAAGGCGGGGTAGAGATAGGGAATGAAGGACTAAGACAAAGAAGGAGGAGGGATTAACAGGGAAAGAGGGAGGGAGAGAAGGAGGAGCCCACGGGAGGAATGACCCGAACCAGACGTGACCCAACCCAGGTCACTCACTACACCAGCTTCCACCAGGTTCCCCTCCCTCCCTCTTCCTCCTCATCCCTCCACTTACTCTTCCACCTCACCCATTCCTCCCACCTTTCTATACGCCTTATATCCAAGAATAATGATGCTGTGATGGTAATGATGATGATAGAGAGAGTATTACACAACGAATGATAGCGTAGGTTTATGTGCAAATCAACTCTTGTAGGCAGATAAAGTCGTGCCAAAGGCGTGTACAACCGCTGTGTGAAGGGGCGTGGGGGGTCAAAGGCAGAGCCACTGTACTATTCTTAGGGCGCTGGTGCTGCAGGGCGCCCACACCCAGCAGGAGGCGAGACAAACAGAAGGGGTCAAGTGGAGTCAGGCAGGGAGGGCTAGCAGCTTCCCACACTGTTTTTGTTGGGGGGTGGGGGGCTGTGACGTCACATACTCCAGGCGGCTTCTCACGCGAACGATGAGGTTGGCGACCGAATCTTAAGCTTGCGACCTGAAGCAGTCCTTATTTATGTGAGAGAGAGAGAACAATCACTACGAAATTATTAGAACAAAGTACAGGTTCAGCAAATGATTTGTGGTACACTAATGAATTTTGTGGTTAACCCTTTATGTACGACGTCTTAACCCCTTGAGTACGATGACTTAACATATTCAAATTCGTTTTTTCCCTCTTGATATCATCTTCAACTATTCTGTTAACTGTTATCTTAGTTTATTGAGTACATCCGCGTGTAAGGTGAAACTGCCTCATCTAAATTGTTATCCCAGTAAATTGTTCCTGTTATTTCCGCTACCAAGATGATTACCATGCCCAATAATACCACCTGAAACCACTAATATTAGTTGAGGTGTGTGAACTAAACCTGTATGAATGATTTCCCGAACGTCACCATTGGAGGGATTAGCAAGTCAGAAAGTCTTACAATGATTAAGAATGCTATACGCGCACTGGACCGTGAAGTCATTCATTGCCCGGATGAGTGGATTTTGAGGGCGATGACTTAACTCCTCGAGGACGATTCAATCCTTTGTGGACGATGACTTGACCCCTTGAGGACGACGACTTGGCCCCTCGAGAACGATGACTTAACCCCTCGATGACGATGACTTAACCCCTCGAGGACGACGAGTTGACCTCTCGATGACGATGACTTGACCCCTCGAGGACGACGAGTTGACCTCTCGATGACGATGACTTAACCCCTCGATGACGATGACTTAACCCCTCGATGACGATGACTTAACCCCTCGAGAACGATGACTTAACCCCTCGATGACGATGACTTAACCCCTCGAGGACGACGAGTTGACCTCTCGATGACGATGACTTAACCCCTCGATGACGATGACTTAACCCCTCGAGGACGACGAGTTAACTCCTCGATGACGATGACTTAACCCCTCGAGGACGACGAGTTAACCCCTCGAGGACGTTGTTTTAACCCCTTGAGTACTATGACTTTACCCCTTGAGTAAGAAAATTTAACCCCTCCAAAACGACGACTTAACCCTTCGAAGACGATGACTTGACCCTTCAAGGACGACGAGTTAATCCCTCGAGGACGAAGAGTTAACCCCTCGAGGACGTTGTTTTAACCCCTTGAGTACTATGACTTTACCCCTTGAGTAAGAAAATTTAACCCCTCCAAAACGACGACTTCACCCTTCGAAGACGATGACTTGACCCTTCAAGGACGGGGGCTTAAATCATCGTCCCCAAGGGTTTTCCCCACCAGAGAGCTACAGGGGGTGGAGGAGGAGAAAGGGTAGGGAGCCGGAACACAAAACACCAGGTATTAAACAAGTTTGTTCATCATTTCATCAGATAATAACATGGTAGAACACACACGGAAGTAATTACCACTTGGTGAACGAGACATGATGGTGCAGTGGTTACAAGTGGTGAGAGGCAAGCCTAGAGACCCCGGGTTCGATCCCAACTCAGTGTCATTTTATCTCTCCAGGGGTTCAATGTACCGGGTTCATACTAGGAGGCCCCCCCCCGGGTTCGAACATCAACAAGCTTCGCATATTTTCCGTCATACCACAAGTTACTATTGACGTTTATAACCTAACATTAATAATAAAATACATCTTTAATTCTCATCAAATACCGACCAACCCTGTTCCTTCGTGTACCCCCCTCCCACACACACACACACACACACACACACACACACACACTTCCATACGCAAAAGAAAATTTCCACCTCATCTCTCCCTCCACCATCACGATGAATGAAATGATGATAAGACACACACGAGATGACATGACACACAAGACATGATACACATAAGGTGACTCGACACACATATGATAACATGACACACACACACGAGATGACATGACATACACACGAGATGACATGACACACAAGACATGATACACATAAGGTGACTCGACACACATATGATAACATAACACACACACACGAGATGACATGACATACACACGAGATGACATGACATACACACGATATGACATGACACAGACTTAAGATAACATGACACACACATAAGATAACATGACACACACATAAGATAACATGACACACACTTAAGATAACATGACACACACTTAAGATAACATGACACACACATAAGATAACATGACACACATAAAATAACATGATACACACTTAAGATAACATGACACACACTTAAGATAACATGACACACACACACACTAAGATAACATGACACACAAATAAGATAACATGACACACACCTAACATGACACACACACATGACACACACTTAAGATAACATGACACACACACACAAGATAACATAAGATGACACACACAAGATAACATGACACATAACATGACACACATAAGATAACATGACATAACATGACATGACACACTAAGATAAGATAACACTTAAGATAACATGACACACACACATAAAATAACATGACACACAAAGATAACATGACACACACATAAGATAACATGACACACATAAGATAACATGACACACAAATAAGATAACATTAAGATAACATGACACACATAAGATAACATGACATAAAATAACATGATACACAAGATAACATGACACAAGATAACACACACACAAGATAACATGACACAAGATAACATGACACACACTTAAGATAAATAACACACACATAAGATAACACACATGATAAGATAACATGACACACACAAGATAACATGACACACATGATAACATGACACACACATAAAATAAGATAACATAACATGACACACACATTAAGATAACACACATAACACATGACACACACACATAACATGACACACACATTAACATGACACACACACACACCATGACACATAACATGACACACACTCTTAACATAACACACACAAGATAACACACACATGTAACATGACACACATGACACACTAAGATAACATGATAACATAACATGACACACACATGACACACACATAAATAAGACACACACACACACACATACACATGACACACACATTAACATGATAACATACATGACACACACATAAGATAACACACACACACATAAGATAACATGATTAAGACACACATAAAATAACATGACACACATAAGATACACACACTTAAGATAACATGACACACACATAAGATAACATGACACACACTTAAGATAACATGACACACACATAAGATAACATGACACACACTTAAGATAACATGACACACACTTAAGATAACATGACACACACTTAAGATAACATGACACACACTTAAGATAACATGACACACACATAAAATAACATGACACACACTTAAGATAACATGACACACACTTAAGATAACATGACACACACTTAAGATAACATGACAGAGTACTGCACCAAGACGCACTACAGGAGACATACAGTAATATTATTATGTATTTTTCTCATGGTAACCGAATCGTGGGCCAGCGATACATGTAACTCCGTCATATTACTGTTAACGTTAAGAAGCAGAAAGAAATAATTTGACCAGTAGTCCACTGAGTGAGAAAAAGATTATTAGTATTATTGTTTGTTTTGTTTACATTTTGTGTATTTGACTTAATGATTATGTTAAGTTTCGGTACGGTAATAATATACTGTTAGATGAAAAAAAAATAATGTCTACTGATTGTGGGGTCATATACCTGTCGAAAAACACTAAACGTCCTCGCACGCGCACACACACACCCCCTTGACCACCGGAGGGTCAAGACCTATTCGGCGCCTGCTCCTGCGGCGGCAGGTGCCTTGGCCAATGTTGGCCCTGTATGGCCCACTTCCCAAGCACCCTCCCCTCAACCCATCCTCCCCACCGAGATGTCAACAAAATCCCATCAAAAGTGACAATTTCTTTTCGGAAAGTAGGTGTGATCAGTGATGAACAGTGTTTAAACCAGTGAATTCATCACTAGACAGTACCAGCGAGAGCCGTGACCCACCAGTGAGGTTCACACCCAGAGATAACCCCTAGGAACCGACCACCATCTTCTGACCAGGCGGTGTTAATCAGTCCACCCTGGGAACAACCGCAGAGTCAGCTCTACACCTGACTACGAGATAACACAACATCACTTATGAGAGAGTGAGGTACTGTGACACCACACTACACCAACCACCCAGTGTATCCATGACCACGTGAGGTCCTTCATATCAACACCTATGGACGAGTTACTGCACCACGTGGTCTATGTGACCTCACACAGTAGGGCAAGAGACCAGCCCAGGCAATCAACTGTAACCTATAATTTTGGGGAGCTGGTGGTAGAGCGGTACCGTTCTTGCCTCGCAAGCAAGATGTCACGGGTTCGATTCCCGGGCCGGCGGAAGTTGTTTGGACGCTCTTCCTAGTCCCCTTGGTCCCTGTTCACCTAGCAGCAAAGTACTGTAGGTACCTGCTGTAAGTCGAAAGTTGCGAATTCGTATTCAGGGACAAGTTGTTGGAACTTCCAATAACTTACTTAGACATAAACCATTGACTCTTTAGACTTCTACGCCCTTAACTCATGAGACATAAGGCAAGCATGAACTTAGCATGCTTCCCTGTTGGGCGCTGTAAACGCTTCTGCGCTTCACCTTACACAAGGATGTAGGGGGGTGCCCAATAAATGAAAAAAAATAATAATAATAATTTGTTTGTTCAATTCATGTTCCTTCTCCTTTTAGTAATGAAAGCTTTTGTTAAACGACCCACCCACCCCATGTCTTTGTATGTAATAGGTCATTTCTGATTTTCTGTCCAATGTATATTTTCAGCCTTCGGGCTGCTGAACCTTTTCAGTAAAGTTAATTATTATTATTATTCACACACACACACACACACACACACACACACACACACACACACACACACACACACACACACACACACACACACACACACACACACACACACACACACACACACACACACACACACACACACACACACACACACACACACACACACACACACACACACACACACACACACACACACACACACACACACACACACACACACACACACACACACACACACACACACACACACACACACACACACACACACACACACACACACACACACACACACACACACACACACACACACACACACACACACACACACACACACACACACACACACACACACACACACACACACACACACACACACACACACACACACACACACACACACACACACACACACACACACACACACACACACACACACACACACACACACACACACACACACACACACACACACACACACACACACACACACACACACACACACACACACACACACACACACACACACACACACACACACACACACACACACACACACACACACACACACACACACACACACACACACACACACACACACGTTCCACAAGCAGCATCGTGCCAACTCTAAACCCCTGAACTTTACTCTTAACGTTTCAATAATTCCCTCGACTCAAGACAGAGGCAAACGACCTTCCTCAACACAAAATTTAAGAAATATTTGAGTACAGGGACAAGAAGTTCCAAGAATCTTAGGTCAAATTTATCATCAGGGAATACACACACAACACATATACTGCAGATACGGTAGAGTTTCAGTCTGAGTTAAGCACCATTGTGGCAAGTCAGTTCTGCGTCATAGCTTGAAGGAATTACGTCGACTGCGTTTCTCACGTCACCAGTTAGAGAAATTTACTCTACGAGTGTTCAGAGAATCCGGGGATAAATTTTGTTACGGAGTTCTACCTCACCGCCTGACTCTGCCTGTGGGGGCACTGCGTTACACCAATACTGCGTCTGGCGTTTACCTAGACGCTGTGTTTAAATGAGAGCTGCAGGAGGTGTCGGGGAAGTAGAGGGCAGCCGAGTTTCTGGCCTGGCTAGCTGGTTAGTTGGATCGACCAATGTTGCCAAACCAGGGTCAAACGGGGTTCACTGCCCCCTCAGTATTTTTTCCTCTAAGTTACTCTCTCTCTAGTTATTTCTTTCTCAAATATTATTTTGCTACTCCATTCCTTCTCTAAATCTCGCGCGCACACACACACACTTAACACTAGTGTAATGTCCGTGACCTGCCAGTGCCCGTGGTCTGGCAGTGCCCGTGGTCTGGCAGTGCCCGTGGCGTGGCAGTGCCCGTGGTCTGGCAGTGCCCGTGGCGTGGCAGTGCCCGTGGTCTGGCAGTGCCCATGGTCTAGCAGTGCCCATGTTCGACTCCTGGAAGTCGTCTCTAAGCTCAGGTATGCAAACCCTCACCATCAGGTGTGTGAATGATGGCTCAACCTAACACGAGTTTGACCCAGATGTTGTAACACACAAGTGATGGAAGGGCGGCACCCGGCCAACACAGCGGCACACACAGAACATAAGAAAATAAGGAGTCTGCAATAGGCCGGTTGGCCTGTGCATGGCAGCTCCTGTCGAGAGTTATTACCACTCTCTATCATCCATGAATCTATCTAGCCTCTTTTTAAAACTTTCCAGCGTTCCAGCACTTACTACAAAGTTGCTAAGCTTGTTCCACTCGTCCACCACCCTGTTTGTGAACCAGTTCCTTCCTATCTCCCTCCTAAACCTAAACTTATCCAACTTAAATCCGTTGCTCCGAGTCCTATCCTGCTTGGATATTATAAGAACTTTATCAATATCTCCTTTATTGATTCCTTTCACCCACCTAAATACTTCTATCATATCTCCCCGCACTCTTCGTCTTTCTAGGGAATGCAAGTTTAGTTTCTTTAATCTATCTTGATATGGAAGGTTTCTAAGTCCCGGAATAATTTTCGCCATTCTTCGCTGCACCGACTCTAGTGAATTGATATCCATTCTATAATAAGGGCACCAGAACTGAACAGCATAATCGAGCTGCGGCCAACACAGCGGCACACGGCCAACACAGCGGCACACGGCCAACACAGCGGCACACGGCCAACACAGCGGCACACGGCCAACACAGCGGCACACGGCCAACACAGCGGTACACGGCCAACACAGCGGCACACGGCCAACACAGCGGCACACGGCCAACACAGCGGCACACGGCCAACACAGCGGCAGAAATTTACAAAAGTCTTAACAAAACTGGGGAACAAGTCGAGTAAATGCAATAAATACACGAACATAAACATTTATATTTCCATTATTCTTTTTGGTCCCACATAAATGGCCCACCGGTAAATAAACAAAACGCGCCTTAAATGACGCACCTGTAGTGAAAACAATTCACCTCTTAAAGGCTCGGAGTATGGTGGTGGTGGATTACACCTCCACACACACTGATTTTTCCCGCGAATTATACATGAGACTATTGTACTTTCGCGCGTGTGTGTGTGTGTGCGTGTGCGTGTGTGTGCGTGTGTGTGTGTGTGTACAGGAAACGTTAATATATATGTCTGTGTCAGCATGTGTACACTATCATCGTCTACTTTTACATAAACAGGCTCAAAAAACAACTTATTATACCACCTTTGTACACCTGAAAATGACACTTCAGGTCAATCTTCCTTACTAACTACTTGAATCATCGGAGGTACATACATCATTTAGTATCTACAATACCAATAAACAATATCTACTCCGCCTCTGCCTCCTCCTGACATGTAACTATATTAATTCTTAAGCACAACCTCGACAAACTGTAATCTGCTTATCCAAAATGTTGAGTTCAATTGTCCTGGGAATATTCTCATGAAGACCACACTGATAGAATCGAAACCCACACTAAGATAATAGAAACCCACATTAAGAGAAACGAAACCCACACTAAGAGAATCGAAACCCACATTAAGAGAATCGAAACCCACATTAAGAGAAACGAAACCCACACAAAGAGAATCGAAACCCACATTAAGAGAAACGAAACCCACACTAAGAGAATCGAAACCCACATTAAGAGAAACGAAACCCACACTAAGAGAATCGTAACCCACACGAAGGGAATCGAAACCTTCATTAATAGAATCGAAATCCACACTAAGAGAATTGACACCCACACTAAGAGAATCGAAACCCACAAAATCTATTAATCTTTAAAACATGTTCGACTTCCCCGGAGTAATAATCTGAGCTGGTAATGATAGAGGAAGTCCAACCTTGTGACACAGTAAGCAGCTGAAGAATATAGGAGGCATCCCAAGGTAGTATTATTCATTTAACTTATATTACAAGGGATAGTAATTTGTGTTCGCGTCAGTGTGTGGACTATACTGTTAATGATTTAGTTGCTTGGTCTGTCTGGAATGTTGAGAGAGGACACACACACACACGCACAGAGTGAGGTGTGACCGGACCATCAACTCGTGCCTGTTTTAGATGGACATACCAGGTGAGGCAGTTATAGAATACAGAGTAAATAGGTGGCCTCATACGCCTTCATATATCTTGAGGCGCCGTGCTGAATATACACACACAGATCGGTCAGTGTCGCTTACAGAATACAGAGGTATGAGATGTTTATAAAATCCCTTGGTATTCGTGGTTGGAGTGTCCCATGGTAGTGGTACTTCCAGAGTTCCTTGATATTTGTGTTTACAGAGTCCTTTGATGATGATGTTTACAGAGCACATGTATATTCTTGTAAACACGGTTATTAAGGAACTGTAAACACAAATATTAAGGAATTGAAAACACAGACATAAGGGACTTCGTAAACACACACATCAAGGGACTTCGTAAACACACATATCAAGGGACTTCGTAAACACACACATCAAGGGACTTCGTAAACACACATATCAAGGGACTTCGTAAACACACACATCAAGGGACTTCGTAAACACACACATCAAGGGACTTCGTAAACACACATATCAAGGGACTTCGTAAACACACACATCAAGGGACTTCGTAAACACACACATCAAGGGACTTCGTAAACACACACATCAAGGGACTTCGTAAAGACACACATCAAGGGACTTCGTAAACACACACATCAAGGGACTTCGTAAACACACACATCAAGGGACTTCGTAAACACACATATCAAGGGACTTCGTAAACACACATATCAAGGGACTTCGTAAACACACACATCAAGGGACTTCGTAAACACACACATCAAGGGACTTCGTAAACACACACATCAAGGGACTTCGTAAACACCCAGTACAAATGATATTCTATTTATCAGTGTGTGTGTGTGTGTCGGGTGACCAGCGGGAGACGACCTGAGATGAATGTACAAACATCGTGGTTCATCTCACTATTGTTACGCACGACACAGGAGGAGTACAGTATGTTGAATCAGAAGAACACAGTCTATTTAACTGAGGAATCTCAACACCACTGACTATGTGTTTAATAATTGTACCTAGATTTTTAGCAGTTTAGTATAAAGTTGGAATTATAAGTAGTTAAATATACAAAAGACATTTCAGTCAGTGTATTAAGTGACCTCTGAACCCCGTGACCCTGAAATAGTAATGGCGATGTTTGTGCCGTTTCAAATCGATACATTCAGAGTCGTAGAGTAATCTAACTAACTAGATTCCAGTTTATACCCCACCTACAGACATACAGACACAGCCAGACAAGACAGCAATACGCCAACACACAAGACAGAAACACAAGACAGATAAACAGACACAGATAAGACATCCAGACAGACAGACAATGAAAGCCAACCAGCCAGACAGTGTGGGGGTGTAGATGACGGCAACACACCCCAGCCAAGACTATTATGTACACTGCGCTCCTCTCCTGTTCACTGTTGACATAATACACCAACGAGAGATATGTTTCACAGATAAATATTTCCCTTCATTCAAAATGGATAAAATCTGAGGTTTGGTTAGGTTAAGATAAGGTAAAATTAGCGTTGCGTTAGGTTAGGTTGGTTAGGTAAAATTAGCATTGTGTTAGGTTAGATCTAAGTTCATTAGGTTAAGATTAGGTCAAGCTAGCGTTAGATTGGGTTAGGTTAACGTTATGGCGAAATAAACGGTGGGGGTTAACTTCACGTGTTCCAGGGTCTTTCAGTGTTTATTATAGTACAAAAAATACAATTGTCGCCAAGAAGATAAATTTATTTGGTATTGGGGGAAGGAAGAATAAGAATTACTCGATTGATTTTATAGGAAACTCATAAGTGCAATAAAAGCGATACGAGCAAAAACAACACGTTATACAATACCCAAAATAGGAATTATGAAGTAATACAATGAACTGAAGCCTCCATATAACGGACTTCTCTCTCCATACGATACGTTAGTTGGGGGGTTTAACATCTAACGGACCCTCGATATAACGCATTTTGTTCTACATGGAGGTTTCACATATAATATACCGTCGATATAACGTACTTTGATCTCTTATATATAGTTCATTAGACGAAGGTTTCACATATAATATACCGTCGATATAAAGGACTTTCCTCTCCTTGCGGTCCGTTAATGTAATGTAATAGCCAGTGGAACCTAAATTTAATATCTCAAGAAGCTGCACTAGAATGTGTACCCTGTAAGCCGTAGTGAGGAGGCAGGTGTGTAAGTCCCCTCCTCCTCAGCCCTGCCAAGCGTACCCGCCCTCACGTCTGGCAACACTGTGGGCCGCCCAGACAGGCACAGTAGAGGTCGGGCGAGGCTCCTGTCTACCCTGGGCGGCCTCCTGTCTACCCTGCCAAAACACATGTTACCACTACGACTGTCATCACAACCCGAATTATGGATCGCTAACTTGATGATCAACCCCAGGCTGATTTCACCTTAAGATTAACTACTCTATTGCTAACTTAACCTAACGCTACCTTAACCCAACGCTAACCAAACCTAACCTATCGCTAACCTAACCCAACGCTAACCAAACCTAACCTAACCTAACCTAACCTAACCTAACCTAACCTAACCTAACCAAACCAAACCCGACCTCCCCCTCCACCAGGTAGCAGTGGAGAGTTTAATCAGGTGAAATAACCTAAGGGGTGAGGTGATGGCGGTGAGCCTTCAGGGAATTCCGAAACCTCTCTCTTTACACGGCTATCAACACTCGTTACCACTTGATGCGCGTCAATACATCAACGTCAACATTACTAAACGACGTCACCTGGAGCTGTGTTGAGGTACAATGTGAATTTATGAAGACTAATTGAGCTGAGAGTGAGTTAAGTGACCGCAGTCCAATAATCTTTTCTCAGCTATTATGTGATCACCTCGGGCTACGAATTATTGGGAGGATTACTTGTCGTGGATTCACAATAATTCCTGTGCTAATCAAGCCTAAAGAGGATGGTATAAATGTTTTTCTTGTGTTCTTGTTCTTCGTCGTCACCATATTTCTCAGTATAAATTTTCTCATTAAAATATTACTATGACATTCATTATCATTAAGGAAGTGAAAAATAGAATATCATATTAATCAACAAACTCAATAAATACAGCCATTTGTTATCACATTTTACTCACCAGTCTAAGAATATTTCGTGTTACTAATTTCTTATATTTAAATATTATAAAATTCCACCGGCTTTTCATTCATATCACCTTCATATTAGACAAATGAATTAAACACTTTTATGAACGGTGCAATACAATGGTTCTCACATCCGCCTTATTGTATTAAATAATTGGATCCTAAAATTCGATCAAAAGTGGAATAAAACAGCGGGTAAAACATACTTGTGGTAAAGGCTTATTTACTCAGGGTAATAAAGGGGAGCCTTGGCGGGTTTTTTGAGGGGACAACGGTGTGTTTACGTGACTTGTAGTTAATTATTATTAGTATTATCTTAGTTAACTCACTAAAATCCTTATCATTATTATTATCATTAGTATTAATTATTGTTAATATTAGCGGCAACGACAAACATATCCTGTTAAGTTACAGACATAAGTAGCTGTAGAACAGAAATTAATCAGTACAGAACCAACAGAAACGGAATAACAGAATGCGAGGGTTAACGGTAAATATACACTACAGTAACGGGATGGAAGAGAGAGAGAGAGGCCTTGGGATTATTATTGTTCTCGGGTTAAATCACTCCACGGGAACTAGAATCAAGTGTGGGAGTGACATGGGGCTCTTACCATCTGCGGTTACTTACAACTCACATTACCTCGTCAGTCAAGCGAGTCTTACCGCGATATGCTAACGAGTCCCCAAGTGTTTTCCACAAACTGATTAAAAAGTGAGGCAGTAGGTAGTAGGCAGCTACCAAACAGGGAGGTACTACCGCCTGGGAAGATTTGGAAGCATAATGTGTTGTCTAATGGTAGACCCTGTGCCATATGGCATCCCGAAAATTGTGACCAAGTCCCAGGTTGCTGATCTGACTTTCTGCCTCATGTACACACACTTGCTGGGTCTCAATTGTTTCTCTTCCCTTGACAACACAACATACATATATCGTTTCTCATTTTTTTTTCAATTCTGTATTTATTTAGGTAACCCCCACACACACACCCAGATGTGGGTCGGGGACCTGTGTCCGGGTTGGACTAATCAGTGTATAAAAAATATATGAGTAAATTAAAAAAATAAAGTAGGAGGAAGTATTAAATGATATACTGTAGTGTAGACGATGCCTCCGCCAGCTCCACCAAGGACGCGGAGGAGTTATGGCGGAGAGAGAGAGAGGAAATGGTTCGTTTTCAGTTCCACTCGTGTATATAAAGATGACTGGTGCTTTAGTATTCGGTTGTACGTGAATACAGTACAGTACTTACGTCGGGTAGGTTTGTAAGCCTGTTTCAGTTTTTCAAGGAAAGATAAATTTAGTTTGTTTGATAATTCGTAACGTAACTTTATCTAGATTGTGTTATAATACAAAATATAAGTAAATTTATAATCTATAATATATTTTGGTGTATCCTTTAATCTAAATCGTATACACTTTAACACAAACGTCACTAAGAGAGTATCCCTCCCCCGAGCTGTTACCAAGAACGTCCCGGGGCTCCTGAAGAAGGCTGACAGTCCTGCTAATATTTCACAGCGTCAGTCCTACCAGCTGACGGTGTATTACGGAACCTCAACTACCAAACTTTACGAGTGTTGTTAAGTTAGATTGAACACTACATATCAACTGTTAATCCATATATTAAGGAAAGAAATTAAAGAAAAAAAATAAAGATGGAAAAAGAGAAAAAGAAAGAAGAGAGACAAAAAGCGACTGTACAGCACTGAGGAACACTAATACATGGCCCCCCCTCCACACACCATACTCACAGACGCAAGACTTAACAAAAAATCAACACCAAAAAACAGAATGACGTCACCTTAACCCTAAATGACGTCACCAAAACCCAAAATGACGTCACAAAACCCTAGGTAATTTATATGCACAGAATGCAGAATTACGTCAGAAAAAACAATGCCGTCACCAAAACTATTTCTATAGCCGCTAAGAACACAAACCAAAACCAGAATAGCGTTACGATAAGAAAAAACAGGCAAAAACCGGAGATACGCCAAACCCAGAATGGCGTCACATAACACCACAGGTCATCTTGGTTACCTCCAATGGCCCCACACACACACACACACTTCAGTCTTGACGTACGACCACAAGCACTCCCTCACCCCTCAGTAACTACAATTAAAGGCTGAAGAAGGTACAACTACGACAACTAAGGGCTGAAGAAACAATAACTACAGGCTGAAGAAACAGTAACTACAGGCTGAAGAAACAGTAACTACAGGCTGAAGAAACTATAACTACAGGCTGAAGAAACAATAACTACAGGCTGAAGAAACAGTAACTACAGGCTGAAGAAACAGTAACTACAGGCTGAAGAAACAGTAACTACAGGCTGAAGAAACAGTAACTACAGGCTGAAGAAACAATAACTACAGGCTGAAGAAACAATAACTGCAGGCTGAAGAAACAGTAACTACAGGCTGAAGAAACAATAACTACAGGCTGACGAAACAATAACTGCAGGCTGAAGAAACAATAACTACAGGCTGAAGAAACAATAACTACAGGCTGAAGCTGCTAACTACAGGCTGAAGCATAACTACAGGCTGAAGAAACAGTAACTAGGCTGAAGAAACAATAACTACAGGCTGAAGAAACAATAACTGCAGGCTGAAGAAAAACTACAGGCTAACTACAGGCTGAAGAAACAGTAACTACAGGCTGAAGAAACAGTAACTACAGGCTGAAGAAACAATAACTACAGGCTGAAGAAACAATAACTACAGGCTGAAGAAACAGTAACTACAGGCTGAAGAAACAGTAACTACAGGCTGAAGAAACAGTAACTACAGGCTGAAGAAACAATAACTGCAGGCTGAAGAAACAATAACTACAGGCTGAAGAAACAATAACTGCAGGCTGAAGAAACAGTAACTACAGGCTGAAGAAACAATAACTACAGGCTGAAGAAACAATAACTACAGGCTGAAGAAACAGTAACTACAGGCTGAAGAAACAGTAACTACAGGCTGAAGAAACAGTAACTACAGGCTGAAGAAACAATAACTGCAGGCTGAAGAAACAGTAACTACAGGCTGAAGAAACAATAACTGCAGGCTGAAGAAACAGTAACTGCAGGCTGAAGAAACAATAACTGCAGGCTGAAGAAACAGTAACCACAGGCTGAAGAAACAGTAACTACAGGCTAAAGAAACAGTAACTACAGGCTGAAGAAACAATAACCACGACCTGAAGAAACTATAACTAAGGACCGAAGAAGTTATAGCTTTTTTTTTTAGTTTAACAAATTTATTGGCAAAGCTTGTAGTACAGTTTGCCTATTCTGAGTAATTCAGTCAGGTCTTGAACTGAGGGTGGTATCACTTCTCACTGCCACGCAGGACAGAGGTTCATACACAAAGAAATACAACATATTCATTAACAGTATATATAGGCCAGAGTCATGTGGGTGATGTCACTGTTCACTGCCATGCAGGACAGAGGTTCATATACATTGGACGTCATATTCTAATTGAAGACTAATCAGTGTGGGCCAGCAGCAAATTTTGGATAAACAGCAAGAATGTCCTCAAGTACCCCTGATTCAATGTAGAAATTACAAAGTTCATGATACAATAAGCCAGGTGGCCTGAAGTCTTTGACAGTGGTATAACTAAGGGCTGAAGAAACTAGAACTAAGGGCTGAAAAAACTATAACAAGGCTGAAGAAGCTATAACTAAGGCCTGAAGGAAATGAAGCTGAAATAAATTAAGACTGCAAAACAGAGAGGAGGGGAGAGAAAGAGAGAAGAAAAAATTGTGCATGAATAAATGCATATAGGCTTATGTATACATGAATATAGCCAGCCAACTATACAACGTAGTGTGTGTGTGTATATATATATATATATATATATATATATATATATATATATATATATATATATATATATATATATATATATATATATGTGTGTGTGTGTGTGTGTGTACGTTGGTGTTTAAATAAGCATGTATATACACCAAACCAAATTCTCTTCAGCAACACACAATTCCCTGTGACAAGATTTATTAACAATAATAAAGTGAATAGATTCATAAAAGTATACAGTATAAACAAAGCGCATTCGTGGATTTAGAATTTTTTTTTTTTTTGGAGGGGGGGCATCACGAGCGGATTTTATTTTTTATTTTTTCACGAGGCGAACGACCTTCACCACAACACGGCAGCCAGACACTCCCTCCGTCCCGACACACTCCCAGGCAACACCCAATTACCAGAGCCTATCCATCGTACAACAACACCATCATTTAGTGACATATTCCCCCAAACTATGTTTCACAACATACACCTTCAAAACCCAAACATTTCCAGCTCAATGGCAATGATACCACTCTCCCATATCTATAAAAATAAAAAGTTTAAACGTCTTCCAAAGCGTAGTTTAAAATCCGTCGAAAACAAGACATCCTCTATTCAACTCTTAATAATATACAATAATCACACACACACACACTCTAAGTCGTGTAATAAAATGTATATCGTAAACAAAAACTCGGATTCTCACTGTATTTTAGTGTCTTATTTGCATTAAAGCTCAAATGTTGATGGTTTTCAGTTCGTGTTTTGTGTGCGTGTCTGTGTATTTCATAGACGTCGGGTTCATTGAGGCAGTAATTAGTCTAGTCAGGCGTTGTGGTCAGGTCCTCGTTGTTGTGTTGTCGTTTCCCAAGTACTTATTACTAAAGGTTGTCGCCACTAACCTAGTTTTATAACGACTTGCACCCCAAGGGATGAGAGGTGACGGTCGCAACTGGGATAATAAATTGTAGCCTACCATCCAGCGTGAGTCAACATCATGCTAGAGTGTATTCTTTTTCTTTTTTTACGGGTATTAGCCCACCCAGGCACAGGTCATTTTAATAACCCACATCAAGGCCTGGGGGCGAAAATATAACAAGATAATAATAATAATTATGATTATTAAAATACTAATAATACTAATAATGGTAATAAAATTAATAAAAAATAATAATACCAATAATAATAATAATAATAATAATAATAATAATAATAATAATAATAAAAATAATAATAATAATAATAATACAGAGCCATAAAAAATAAAGTGAGAAATGTATGTTGTGTTGTTGAAGTAAGAGAAACAATTGAGACCTAGCAATTGTGTGTAAAGGAGGCAGAAAGTCAGATCAGCAACCTGGGACTTGGTCACTTTTTTGTGATGCCATATAGCAGCAGGATCTACCATTAGCTAATTTCTATTATTATTACTGCATTATTATTATTATTATTATTATTATTATTATTATTATTATTATTATTATTACTCATTTATTTTTTCATTACTCTTATATTGTTATACTTGTAATTATTATTTTCAATGTTAATGCTACTATTGTTATCATAAACAATACATAAGGAAAAACACACTAAGACCGTCACCAACTCAATAACAACTTCCTACTCGGCTGACAGTTACGTAACACTCAAGGTAGACACACAAAAACGCGGCCTCCCACAATACACAAGCTCCGCCCCGGCACAGGAGAATCAACTGCGACCTGAATATTAATCGAAATCTTACACGGATCACCAATTCCTGGACAGCCTGGCTGGAGCTCCTTGGCGTACTCAGTTGACCTACCACTCGCTAACTCTTACACGCAATTCATCGAAAAGCAAGAGATGCATTGACCTATCACAGCTTGACCTTTACGCGCAAAGGTAACTTATTTTACCAACCAGAAAGCCACATAATGTTATATGAATTTTCTTTTACTCAAGAGTTTAGAATACCACGAGATTAATTTTCTCTATAATTTAATCCCTTGAGTACGATACCATCCCACTAAGTTACAACGAACTAGACGAGTGAGTGTCCCGAGTCCGATTATGTTTTTTTTATTAACTGATAAATTAACTCTATTAAGTTTTATACAGTACATACAACTTTTCAGTTGTAAGCGCTGGGGGTCTTATAAACATTACACGCCCAAGAAAACACCCACGTTTATTTTGGTGAATAGAGGTATATATGCTAATGTGGGTTTGGGGAGAAGTGTTTTTTTTTTTAACGGGATAATACCTGTAAGTGTGACTGAGTTTTAGCGGGAAAAGGTGAGCATGTTTTGACGGGAAAATAACTGTGTATGTTTTGTCATGAAAATATGCGGATGTGCGTTTTAACGGGATATAAATTTGTGTTTTGTACATAAAATAATTATATTGTACTGTCTCTTGGGAAAAGAAGCATACTATATATTTTTGGCGGAAAAATAAGGAAGGTGTATTTTTTTTTTTTAGATAAATAAGAATGTATGGTTATGGCAAGAAAATATATGAGCGTGTACTCTTTTAGGGGGTGGAATAAACGTAAGCGTGTTTTGACTGAAAATATATGTATATACTATTTTTGGCGGGAAAGGCTATATATTGTTTTGGCTGAAAAATAAACATTAGCGTGCTTAGAAGGGCGAGAGGAAGCACCGGGTCGAACAACACTAACATGAGGAACACCAGTAGTATCACAGCGAGTCGGGCGTCGTCGTTATGGCGGACCGAGCTCCTGTTTTGCTGGGGGGGAGGGGGTCATCAAAACTCCATTGTGCAACTGTTCTGAGAACGCTACAGGCTGATGAGTACGAAATTACGATCATTCTTCTAGCATGACGTTCATATAAACAAAGGTATAATTAGCTTGGCGTACAATGGTAAAACTAAAATCACTTGGAATGTCTTTAATCGTTTTTGTACATTCCAATAAAATATTCTAGTATAGTGTATGTGGTAATCCTACCACAAGTGATTTAAAACAACGCCAGTTTGAATGATGAGCGGTTTTTTCCAGGCGAACTTTTGCTTGACTTCCTTCCTTGCCTGACGTCTCTCTTATGTCGGGTACACCTGGGGATTTCACTTCACAAATCCGTCGAAAATTACTATTATCTGTGTTTTCACTCTACAACCACCTCATAAATTACCATTCATTGTAATTCTACTCTACAATCGCGTAAAAAATACTATTCTCGATCTTTGTGTTGTCACTTACAATCACGACTAATATTTCACGCTTAAACCACATCAGAAATTTCCACACTGCGATTTCACTTAACAGCTACATCAAATATTACGATTCACTGTTATTTAATTATGCAACAACGTCAAAAGTCACCAATCGATAACGACAATGCCAATCTCTTTTAAAACCTTTTTTTTTATCTTGAGTATCAATATAAACTTTTCAGTGACTAGCCCTTATTTATACTACATTAATAACGTCATTTTCTTTATTTCAAAAGCATAGCACTGGGATTCGTCTAGTGTGTTCATCAACGTATTGTCAGGTGTGTTCATCAACGTATTGTCAAGTGTGTTCATCATCGTTTCGTTAGGTGTGTTCATCGTTTCGTCAGATGTGTTACGAGTAATTAGAGGACAGGTAATAATCATCAGGCTGGCTGGGTTGACCACACCTGGGGCCTCCTCCCACACGCTGACATACCAACCAAATGTGTCACTATCACATATCCCTCTCTTCCTCTCCCACCTCTCACTCCTTCTCCCCTCCTTCCCTCTCCCCTCCTCCCTCCCTCCCTCCCTCTCCCCTCCCACCTCCCTCCCTCTACCCTTCCACCCCACCCCCTATACGACAAACAATGGAGTCAATTATGTTTTTGTTTTGTTAACCATTTTTATACAACCTGGATCTGATTATGAGAAAATGTACTCAGCGATGACCCAAGTTGATTAAACGTTGCTGGAGGTGGGACGGTAGAGGGCAGGGGTGGTTAGGTTAGGGGAAGTTAGGAAAGGGTTTTAATGGGTAATATTTCCCCCATTTGTCCCCCTTAATTAGTACCACCCAAGTACCCATTAATGAGTACTCTATCTTCTCTTCCCAGTAATAGATAGTTGTCATACCTTTCACTTTAATAAATTGCTATCATACCTGTCACTAAGTCTTACTATCCCAAAAACAAATAATTTCCCCTTTCCCTTAACAGTACAAAATCAGTAGTATACCACCCCACTAGCCCACACAGCCACTGTGACGTCACCACCGTTAGCTGTCCAAGGTTATTAGTTCTAGTGGGACGTGTGTGTGTGTGTGTGTGTGTGTGTGTGTGTGTGTGTGTGTGTGTGTGTGTGTGAGGACTAATTATTAACTCTGCTACATTTACTAAAAAAGAGCAATCACTAGCAAAAAAATCATAATAACTCGGGTCAGAAAGACGTAAACTGGACTGACTAAAAGAAACCACCCACCAAAACTTCTCTCTCACAGTACAGCCTCCTCACAGGGAATGAGGGGACGTAGTCAGCTGATCTGTGTTTGTTTACTTTTGAGTGATGGTCCACGTGGTCGCCAAGAAAATGTGCTCTCTGAGTGGATCACGTAAACACGGGAGTTATAATCACTATTTGTCACTCGAAAGAAAATTATATAAAGTACTGATCTTGTAATTTGATATTTCTTTTCTAAATCTAATGAACAGTACTAGCAAGACACAGTGCGCAGTCTTGTTCTTATAAAAACTCCTATGTATATAACACTAGGTCCTATAACTCCTTAACTTAGGGTGTGGTGGTTGGGTTGGTGACATAGTCCATACCTTAAACAAAATCACGCCTAGAGGAGTTAATGGTAGTCGTTGTTGGTGGGGCTTAGGGGTAATGGTGGTAGGTGGGGTTTAGTGGCAAGGGGTGGGGGTTAAAGGTAATGGTTATGGTGCGCAGTGTTTATGGGTGGAGGTTAGTAGTAGTGGTTGTGGGTGGGGATCAGTGATAGTGGTAGTGGATAGTGGTGGTGGTTAGTGGTGGTGGTGGTGGTTAGTGGTGGTGGTGGGTAGTGGTGGGTGGTGAGTGGTGGTGGTGGGTAGTAGTGGTGGTGGGGCAGGGTGGTGGTGGGTAGTAGTAGTAGTGGTGGTGGTTGTGGTGGTGGGTAGTGGTGGTGGTTAGTGGTGGTGGTTAGTGGTGGTTATGGTGGTGGTGTGTGGTGGTGGTGGGTAGTGGTGGTGGTGGTGGTAGTGGTGGTGGGGGTAGTAGTGGTGGTGGTGGTGGTAGTGGGTGGTGGTGGTGGGTAGTGGTGGTGTAGTAGTGGTGGTGGTGGGTAGTAGTGGTGTGGTGGTGGTGATAGAGTGGTGGTGGTGGGTAGTGGTGGTGGTGGTGGTGGTTAGTGGTGGTGGTGTGGTAGTGGTGGTGGTAGTGTGGTGGTGTGGTGGTGGTGGTTAGTGGTGGTGGTGTAGTGGTGGTGGTGGGTGTAGTGGTGGTGGTGGGTAGTGGTGGTGTGTGGTGTGGTGGTGGTGGGTAGTAGTGGTGGTGGTGGGTAGTAGTGGTGATGGGTAGTAGTGGTGGTGGGTAGGTGGTGGGGTAGTGGTGGTGGTGGTGGATAGTGGTGTGGTGGGGTAGTAGTGGTGGTGGTGGTGGTATGGTGGTGGTGGGTAGTGGTGTGGGTTAGTGGTGGTGGTGGTGGTTAGGTGGTGGTGGGGGTAGGTGGTGGGGGGTAGTGGTGGTGGTGTGTAGTGGTGGTGGTGGGTAGTAGTGGTGGTGGGTAGTGGTGGTGGTGTGGTGGGAGTAGTGGTGATGGGTGTGTGGTGGTGGTGGTGGTGTGCAGGGTGGTGGTGGTGGGTAGTGGTAGTCATAGAACTGACCTCCTTCCACTGGATGGTGAGATCTTCCAACACAGGACTTCAAACACATCTAACGAAGCCTGTGGACGTCAGTGCTCGAGGATTCTGGACGCGGGGACGGCGATTCTTTGACATCAGGATTTTGATCCCATGGCACTTGTCACCGTAACCTAGCTCTCGATGCTGCCATAGAGGAACGAGAACGACAAGAGAAGGGCATATGGAGAGAGAATTCAACGTTGATCAAGGCAGCTTACCTCTATGGTGTTCACAACCTCTGGGGGGATGGGCCCAATGCAAGATGTTTACGCCAGACTTGCGGAGTTGATCTCCGAAACAGAAGCAGCAGCCCAGTGCTGCGTCACAGCCTGGATGAGATGTCAACTGTTCTTCTCCTTCGGTCGGCTTTGCGTTCGCCTCAGGGGAACGAGAGCTTTGCCCTGCTCCGACAACTGCTGCAGATATTGACTATGAGTAAGAGTCACTGAATGCCGCAAAGATCTGCGGTCAACTAATTTAACACAGATAGGATAGCTTATTATGCAGGATATTTAATATTAAGGTAAATAAATGGTGGCGAAGGTGTGGGCTGTTGGGGAGGCTGGCAGTAGTGGTGGTGGTGTGGTGGTGGTGGTGGCAGTAGTGGTGGTGGGTGGTGGGCAGTGTGTGTGTGGTGGTGGTGGGTAGTAGGTGGTGGTGGTGGGCAGTAGTGGTGGTGGTGGTGGGCAGTGGTGGTGGTGGGCAGTAGTGGTGGTGTAAAGAGAGTAGTGGGTAGTAGTGGTGGGTGGTGGTGCAGTAGTGGTGGTGGTGGGTAGTGATGGTGTAGTAGTAGTGGTGGTGGTGTGGTGGGTAGAGTGGTGGTGGTGGGGGGTAGTAGAGGTGGTGGTGGGTGGTGGTGGGTAGAGGTGGTGGTGGGTAGTAGTGGTGGTGGTGGTGGGCAGTAGTGGTGGTGGTGGTGGGCAGTGGTGGTGGTGGTGGGCAGGTGGGCAGTGGTGGTGGGTAGTAGGAGGTAGTAGTGGTGGTGGTGGGTGGTGGGTAAGTGGTGGTGTGGCAGAGTGGTAGTGGTGGTGAGAGGTGGTGGTGTGAGTAGTGGAGGTGTGGTGGGAGTAGTGGTGGTGGTGGTGGGTAGTAGTGGTGTGGTGGTGGGGTAGTAGTGGGAGGTGGGTGGGCAGTAGTGGTGTGGAGGGGTAGTGGTGGTGGTGGGTAGCAGTGGTGGTGGTGGTGGGTAGTAGTGTGGTGGTGGTGGGGCAGAGGGTGGTGGTGGGCAGGGCAGTGGTGGTGGTGGTGGGTAGTAGTGGTGGTGGTGGTGGCAGTAGTGGTGGGTGTGTGGTGGTGGTGGGTAGTGGCAGTAGTGGTGGGTGGTGGTGTGTGGTGGGAGCAGTGGTGGGGTGTGTGGTAGTAGTGGTGGTGGACAGTAGTGGTGGTGGTGGTGGTGGGTGGTAGTGGTGGTGGGGGGGGGTAGGTGGTGGGGGGGTAGTGGTGGTGGTGGGGGTAGTGGTGGTGGTGGTGGTGGGTGGGTGGTGGTGAGGTAGTGGTGGTAGTGATGGTGGGGGTAGTGTGATGGTGTAGTATGGTGTGTGGTAGGCAGTGGTAGTGGTGGCAACTAACGGTATCGTCAGGGAGGCGGTGTAGCTGAACCTGCTGTCAGGGTGTTTCCAGCACGTGTACGGCGGGCGGGCGCGTGTGTGTTGGCGTGAAAGCAGGCGTGAGCATGTGTACAGGTATGTGGGCGTGTGTTTGAGCAGGTATGCATGAACATGTGTACAGGTGTGAAAGGACGTGCGAGCGGGTGAATGAGGCTTAAAAAGGAGTGAGTGGGAGTTCTAGAAGGCTTGAGTGGGAATGTGTGAAGGTTACCACATATACTGTACACACACCAATCTTAAAATAGCCAAGAAAGGGTGGGGGAGCGGGTGGACTGGCTATTTCCGCCGCTAGGCTAGTTGATCGGCTATCTGGGTTACCTCCGCGGCTACGCACTCCTCCGCCCACGCCCTCTAAGCCACCTGGAAGGGAAAGCAGGTAACCCACCACCCACACACACCCTACACACACACACACACACACCTCTCTCGTTTTCTTTACAATTCTTCCAATGAAAATTAACCCCCCCGTGTTGTTTACATTAATTAGTTGTTTAAAAAATTCAAGCGTTAGTGGCAGGGATCAGGCAGCTACTGATGACAGTGACTTACTACTGACGAGGAGCCGTACATTCCCGTCACTTCCATTACCTTAGATACCTTAATTTGGCCCACCGTATACCTGTCTCCCCTCCTTACCCAGGTGGCTAGTGATGCACAGAACCCTTAATCACTATACTACCCTCACCACTGCTAATCACCCGTGATGGTTTATCTCGGTTCTAACAGGATATAGAAATTAAGGTTTGATATCATGTACACGTAACTATGAATGAGAGATAATGTTACGTTCTGTCAGATCTGTAAGGAATATATGTTTCCGTCAGTGAGTGAATGAGTCAGTCAGTCAGTATCTGTCTACAGTATATTAAACATCTCCTGTACACAAACAAGCACACTATATATGCCTCCTGTGCACACAAACACACTAATAACATCTGCTGTTACACACAAAAACTCTAATAATATCTGCTGTTACACACAAACACACTAATAACATCTGCTGTTACACACAAACACACTCATAACATCTGCTGTTACACACAAACACACTAATAACATCTGCTGTTACACACAAACACACTAATAACATCTGCTGTTACACACAAACACACTAATAACATCTGCTGTTACACACAAACACACTAATAACATCTGCTGTTACACACAAACACACTAATAACATCTGCTGTTACACACAAACACACTAATAACATCCGCTGTTACACACAAACACACTAATAACATCTGCTGTTACACACAAACACACTAATAACATCTGCTGTTACACACAAACACAATACTCTGTAGATGTGGCGTAGAATTATATATATCTTGCTAATTTTTATGTAAATCAGTCTTGGGTCTTTGGTCAGTGTTACGTGTGTATAAACGATCGAGGGCTAAAGCGCATATTTTATAAGACCCACACGACACCTTATATGGAGTAGCCTACCTATGACCTGCTCCTAGCCGTCCCCAGAGTACTACCACTAGTTAACCTAAGGTATCAATCGTGACCAGAGTAAAATATAGTAGTCCAGGGCACCACTAGTCAAAGGCATCATCAATCATGAATGAGTGCAAGTGAGCGAGTGATTTCAACGCGACAGCAACAACAAATCAATTAACACCAATAAAAGAATCAACACTACCGACAACTGGACTCCCTAACACAACACCACCTTCACTAACTTGAGGCTGTGTTTACCGAAAGGCTGAGAACGGGAGGAGAAGGTGGAGACGACAGGCTAACGTTTACCGTGCCCTCACCTACAGCACCTGAAGCTTGTAGCGGAGGAAGGGTGAGGGAGGGGGACGGGGGAGGGAGAGGGTAAGGAAGGGAGGGAGGGGGACGGGGAGGGAGAGGAAGAGAGGGGAGGAGGGAGGGGTGAGGAAGAGAGGGATGGAGGGAAAGGGTGAGGAAGAAGAGAGGGTGATGGAGGGAGAAAGAAGGTGAGGGAGCGAGGGAGAGACGGTAAGGGAGGGATTAAGAGAGGGAGAGAGAGGGTAAAGGAGGGAGAGAGATTTGGTGGAAGGAGGGATTGAGATAGGGAGAGAGAGGGTAAAGGAGGGAGAGAGAGGGTAAAGGAGGGAGAGAGGGTAAAGGAGGGAGAGAGGTGGGTAAGGAGGAGAGAGAGGAGGAAGGAGGGAGATGGAGGGTAAAGGAGGGAGGGAAGGAGAGAGAGAGAGAGAGAGAGAGAGAGAGAGAGAGAGAGAGAGAGAGAGAGAGGTGTACAGGAAACAATGTTCACCTTGTTAACACCTACACGAGAACCCGTAAGGATAAAGAGTTGAAGATTAAACTCAAACAAGTATTATAATTCTTCAAGCAACTCAGGTATACACACAAGGCATGGCGACTCCTAACCTCCTATTCTAACCACTGACTATTATTTCAGTACCTCACCACGACCAACACATGCACGCTCTGTACATCGAGTATAATAAAAAAAAAATTAAGGTTTCTACAGCGACATCAGGTAAAAACAATAAATGTATCTGCCATTAGTAACAGTTTCTTTAGATGAACCGAGTGTAACTTTATGTCTGTATTACCATCCTACAAACACATAAACCCTCAATGCACGAACACA
The DNA here is from genome assembly GCF_018991925.1 of Homarus americanus. Classification (NCBI taxonomy): domain Eukaryota; kingdom Metazoa; phylum Arthropoda; class Malacostraca; order Decapoda; family Nephropidae; genus Homarus; species Homarus americanus. The sequence continues at coordinate 2,379,914 of NW_024735554.1, read as the reverse complement.
CAGGTCACCCACACACAACCCCTCCCCACAAACACACACAGCCTCCTCCACCCTCATTCATACATTCCCCCCCCACACACACAACCCCCCACTTACACACACACAACCCCTCCCCACAAACACACACAGCCTCCTCCACCCTCATTCATACATTCCCCCCCCACACACACAACCCCCCACTTACACACACACAACCCCTCAGATACACACTACCCCCCCCACAATAATACACACACGCCGCAATAGACCGTAACCACAAAATAGATGGTAATTTATCGAAGACTTGACAGCCTCAGGGTTTACAGGTATGTATGAAGCAGCTTAAGACTGGGTCAGGAGTCTCAAAGATTGGTAGCCACGTTCACTGAAGTCAAGTAAATGTGAACACTTCCAGTCATGGTTGTGTCTGGGTCCAAACACTTCCAGTCATGGTTGTGTCTTGGTCCAAACACTTCCAGTCATGGTTGTGTCTGGGTCCAAACACTTCCAGTCATGGTTGTGTCCGGGTCAAAACACTTCCAGTCATGGTTGTGTCTGGGTCCAAACACTTCCAGTCATGGTTGTGTCTTGGTCCAAACACTTCCAGTCATGGTTGTGTCCGTCAAACACTTCCAGTCATGGTGGTTGTGTCTGGGTCAAACACTTCCAGTCATGGTTGTGTCTGGGTCCAAACACTTCCAGTCATGGTTGTGTCTGGGTCCAAAACATGATCCTGGTTGTGTGGTCCAAACACTTCAGTCATGGTTGTGTCAAGTTGTCAGTCATGGTTGTGTCTGGGTCCAAACACTTCCAGTCATGGTTGTGTCTGGGTCCAAACACTTCCAGTCATGGTTGTGTCTGGGTCCAAACACTTCCAGTCATGGTTGTGTCTGGATTTAACACTTCCAGTGTTGTGTCTGGGTCCAAACACTTCCAGTCATGGTTGTGTCTGGGTCCAAACACTTCCAGTCATAGGGTCAAACACTTCAGTCATGTGTGTTGGTCTTCCAGTCATGGTTGTGTCTGGGTCCAACACTTCCAGTCATGGTTGTGTCTGGGTCCAAACACTTCCAGTCATGGTTGTGTCTGGGTTAAACACTTCCAGTCATGGTTGTGTCTGGGTCCAAAACACTTCAGTCATGGTTGTGTCTGGGTCCAAACACTTCCAGTCATGGTTGTGTCTGGGTCCACTTCAGTCATGGTTGTGTCTGGGTCCAAACACTTCCAGTCATGGTTGTGTCTTGGTCCAAACTTACAGTCATGGTTGTGTCTGGGTCCAAACACTTCCAGTCATGGTTGTGTCTGGGTCCAAACATTGGTCTCCAAAACACAGTCATGGTTGTGTCTGGGTCCAAACATCTTCCAGTCATGGTTGTGTCTTGGTCAAACACTTCCAACTTCAGTCATGGTTGTGTCTGGGTCCAAACACTTCCAGTCATGGTTGTGTCTGGAAGTCAAAAAAACACTTCCAGTCATGGTTGTGTCTGGGTCCAAACACCAGTCATGGTTGTATCTTCCAAGTTACAGTCATGGTTGTGTCTTGGTCCAAACACTTCCAGTCATGGTTGTGTCTGGGTCCAAACACTTGATCATGGTTGTGTCTGGTCAGCACTTCAGTCATGGTTGTGTCTGGGTCCAAACACTTCCAGTCATGGTTGTGTCTGGGTCAAAACACTTCCAGTCATGGTTGTGTCTGGGTCAAAACACTTCCAGTCAGGTTGTCATGGGTTGTGTCTGGGTCAACACTTCCAGTCATGGTTGTGTCTGGGTCCAAACCCACTTCCAGTCATGGTTGTGTCTGGGTCCAAACACTTCCGATACTTCCAAACACTTTGAGTCATGGTTGTGTCTGGGTCCAAACACTTCCAGTCATGGTTGTGTCTGGGTCAAACACTTCCAGTCATGGTTGTCTTGGTCCAAACACTTCCAGTCAACACTTCAGTCATGGTTGTGTCTGGGTCCAAACACTTCAGTCATGGTTGTGTCTGACCAACACTCCAGTCATGGTTGTGTCTGACAGTCATGGTTGTCTTGGTCCAAACACTTCCAGTCATCTGGAGTCCAAAGTTCCATCATGGTCATGGTTGTCTTCTGGTTGTCTTGGTCCAAACACTTCAGTCATGGTTGTATGGGTCCAAACACTTCCAGTGTAGTTATTGGTCCAAACACTTCCAGTCATGGTTGTGTCTGGGTCAAACACTTCAGTCATGGTTGTGTCTTGGTCCAAACACTTCCAGTCATGGTTGGTTGTCTTGTCTGGGTCAAGCACTTCCAGTCATGGTTACGTGTCTGGGTCAAACACTTCCAGTCGTGGTTGTGTCTGGGTCCAAACACTTCCAGTCATGGTTGTGTCTGGTCCAAACATCTTCAGTCATGGTTGTCTTGGTCCAAACACTTCCAGTCATGGTTGTTCTGGGTCTTCAGTCATGGTTGAAACACTTCCAGTGTAGTTGTGTCTTTGTCCAAACACTTCTCATCAGGTTGTGTCTGGGTCAAAACACTTCCAGTCATGGTTGTGGCTGGGTCCCAAACGTCATGGTTGTCTTGGTCCAAACACTTCCAGTCATGGTTGTGTCTGGGTCAAACACTTCCAGTCATGGTTGGTCAAACACTTCAGGGTTGTCCCAACCTTCCAGTCATTCCAGTCATGGTTATGTCTGGGTTAAACTTCCAGTCATGGTTGTCTTGGTCCAAACATCATGGTTGTGTCTGGGTCCAGTCATGGTTGTGTCTGGGTCCAACAACACTCAGTCATGGTTTGTCTGGGTCCAAACACTTCCAGTCATGGTTGTGTCTGTCCAAACACTTCCAGTCATGGTTGTCTGGGTCCAAAAAACTTCCAGTCATGGTTGTGTCTGGGTCCAAACACTTCCTAGTCACTGGGTTGTCTTGGTCCAAACACTTCCAGTCATGGTTGTGTCTGGGTTAACCCCACTTCAAACACTTCCTGGTAAAACACGCCAGTCATGGTTGTCTTGGTAAAACACTTCCAGTCATGGTTGTGTCTGGGTAAAACACTTCAATGGTTGTGTCTGGGTCAAAACACTTCCAGTCATGGTTGTGTCCTGGGTTCCAAACATTCCAGTCATGGTTGTGTCTGGGTCCAAACACTTCCAGTCATGGTTGTGTCTGGGTCCAAATACTTCAGTGGTTGTCAAAACACTTCATGGTTGTCTGGTCAAACACTTCAGTCATGGTTGTGTCCCAAACACTTCCAGTCATGGTTGTGTCTGGGTCCAAACACTTCCAGTCATGGTTGTGTCTGGGTCAAAACACTTCCAGTCATGGTTGTCTTGGTCCAAACACTTCCAGTCATGGTTGTGTCTTGGTCCAAACACTTCCAATGTCGAGGTAATTTTAGATAATAAACTTGGCGTCGTAGCTCAACCCTTTGAGAATGCTGCTTTAACCCCTTGAGCACGATGGTATCACCCTCTGAGGACGATGACTTGACCTTTAGAAGTCGAGGTTTAACCCTTTGGAAACGAAGGCAACCCAACTTGAGTATGGTGGATTAGCTCTCTATAGAGAGTTAAGTGAAGCAGTTTGAGCTTTCCACACACCATCAATTACGGGAAATATTAAACATGGAGGAACATGTTGTAAGTTCCTGGGGTGATGGTTCGTGGGGCTAGCGACGGTATGTCCGCTATTTCCCGCTAACATTAGCATCGTTCATTCCAAATCAACGATAGCCTTTCGCTCCGGACCACCACTAGAGAAGGATTTCATCATGTTCCTGCCTGACGTTCGACCTTGTGCTGAGTGTGGGTTAGCTATGTACTGGTCCCGAGACTTGTACCAACCCGGGACGAGTTTTTCACCTGCCCCGTCTTGACCCTCGGCGATGTGAATGGAATTTTTTTCTCTCTCTCTCTATTGTCACCCAGTTCCTAATATTACAAAGAAATATAAACAAGGAAGATTATAAATTGTACCATGGATCTCTAACCGGATTGTATCGTTCATTACGAGTTGTTAAAATCTAGGAAACCATATTAAAAAGTGTTGGCTATAGGACATATTACTGTTGGGCAGTGTTCAGTGGAGCGTGCCGTGTTCTCACTACCAGGCAAAAAGGCGCCAGCAACACGAAGTTAACAGACGTAGCCAACAGTACAAATAACAGTAGCTTCCACACAGCCACCCTCTTGGGCACAGCTGATCGCTTATCTTATCTCTCTTAGCTTCTTCACCCAACACCCAACAGTCCAAAGTCGCAAAGCTTCGCACAATAAACATTTCTCGTGGGTAAAGGTTCAACAGTACAGTACACCCAATCTAACGTTATTTATCCTAGCTGACTAACGAACTAAAACACACAATAAAAAAAGTGCAGAAATTATTTCAAAATTGAACTGATAATTTCCGTAACACAAAATTCGAGTAAATATTAAGATACACACTCCTTAACAAGACACCATAGTCTGCCTCAATATAGGTCCGTCACTGGCAAAATAAGTGAACGTGTCTCTCCCAGCCTTACGCAAGCAACAAGACGATGGAGGCAAGATCGTTCTTAAATTTACACCGAGATTCTATACCATACCCCGAAAATATCTACTACCCCTAACACCCAGGTACCAAACCCCGACCCGACGTGCCCAGACCCTGACTAAGCTGCAAATGTTCCGGCCAAGCACTTCCTGCTACCACTACCACTACCATCATCACCAGTCACCACAACTACTACCATCCTCAGTCACCACCACTACCATCACCAACCCTAGTCACCAACGCCACTACCCCCATCCCCAGCACCACACCCAGAACTACTACCCCCATCCCCATTCCCAGTCACCGTAACTACTACCCCCATCCCCAGCACCACTCCCAGTCACCATAACTACTACCCCCATCCCCAGCACCACTCTCAGTCACCATAACTACTACCCCCATCTCCAGCACCACTCCCAGTCACCATAACTACTCCCCCCACCCACCACCGCCTCCAGCGGCCACTTTCTACTCAGGTATTCAGCGAGGTAGGCCACCACCCGCCATTAACAGTGCTGCCAGACCTTTCCCTACCGCACACCCCTTCCATCTTGTCCCTACCTATCACTATCATAAAGAATATATATATATATATATATATATATATATATATATATATATATATATATATATATATATATATATATATATATATATGATGAAATGTGACAAATCAAAATATGCTGAGAATACATTTGAAGACAAGTTACACGAGTGCTCGTCGTCTGTTCACGGCTAAGTAATACCTAGTGACACCTCGATATAGCCAATAACGTCACACCTCGATAGCCAATCACGTCACGGTTTAAGATAACGTCACACTTCGGTGACTTCGATAGCCAATCACGTCACGGTTTAAGATAACGTCACACCTGGATAACTAATCACGTCACGGTTTAAGATAACGTCATACCTCAAGAGCCAATCACGTCACGGTTTAGATAACGCCACACCTCGCTCGATAGGAGATCACTTCATGGTTTAAGATAACGTCACACTTACGTCATCCAATCACACCATGGTTTAAGATAACGTCACACCTACGTAGGTCAATCAGTACCGGTTTAAACTAACGTCACACCTACGTCAGCCAATCACACCACGGTTTAACACAACATCACACGTCAGCCAATCAAGTCTCAGCCCTTAGATTACGCCATGCTAATAGAAAACACCACGATGGAACTGGGTCAAATTCTGAAGATGCTAAAAATTCTTTCCGTTTTCATTAACATAAAAAATAGTTGACCAGAAGTAGCTGAACACAATGGCCACACCACAATACTCCGCTTGTATTAGCCCCTATCAAACAGACAGTAATACTTATATAAATGTGAGCTACGTACATTATGTTTATATAATTACATCACCCACACTAACTAGACTATGAGCAGTGAGTAGTCATAATTGTTCATGTGAAAGCGTTTTTCCACTGAACTCCCTGCACCTTGAATGCGGGGTTAGAAAATAAATAGTGAAAAGTTATATGAAATTTTAATCCCCACATATTTTCAGCCACACACACTATCCGTATAATACACAAGCTCACAAAAAAATACAACATACACATTAAGACGCGTACACTTAAGATTAGCATGAAATACACAACATATACAAGCAGGGAATACATACACTGTAGGAGTCGGTACCTCCCTGTAATGAGGTGTTCACTATGAGTGTCTGTTTATTATTAGTAAGTTTTTAACCTTAAATATATTGTGTAGCTGTGTGTGTGTGTGTGTGTGTGTGTGTGTGTGTGTGTGTGTGTGTGTGTGTGTGTGTGTGTGTGTGTGTGTGTGTGTGTGTGTGTGTGTGTGTGTGTGTGTGTGTGTGTGTGTGTGTGTGTGTGTGTGTGTGTGTGTGTGGTGTGTGTGTGTGTGTGTGTGTGTGTGTGTGTGTGTGGTGTGTGTGTGTGTGTGTGTGTGTGTGTGTGTGTGTGTGTGTGTGTGTGTGTGTGTGTGTGTGTGTGTGTGTGTGTGTGTCTCGTCGGGCATCTGCATATTATAAGACAGCCAAACAAACAATTATATTCACAACGCATTATACTGTACATTCACCCCTTCTCCTAACCTCATCCTCACATACGCTAATGCAAGACACAGACAAACAGCAGCGCACAGACGCTATCCGACTGTAAATAGTGGACGACAGATTCATGGCCAGGTCTTCAGTGACAATGAATGGGACCCGACCTTCTGTTGTACTATAATCCCTGGAGGAGAATGCGGATTTACTCCCTGCTGGTGTTAGCGGATTACACCTCGGGAGGGGGGGGGGATTTCATTGATTAAAGGAATGTATTTCAGCGTATTATTCTCATTTGAGTCTATTATCAAAAATTCGCCTGAGGACAATATCGTCTACCTACAGTATATACTAATGACCTTGTGTGATGTACGTCTAGGTCACATACGACCCCTATGTTATTATCATATGGAAGCACGAGATGTTTACATAAATATTTAATCAAGGTAGCGACACAACTACAGTGTTGCCTTTTAGCGTGTTATTATTTCTTATGACAATATAGCCCAATACAGTTATTAACAAAATCTCAAGAACCGGGATGCTTTTTCTTAGGGGGGGATCAATACAAAAAACATTACTGTCAGTGTTGACATATTGAGTAGACATGTATTCTTTGTTCTAAAAATGTTTACAGTTAATCATGCTTATTTAAAATATCCATTTATATTTACAATGAACATGTTCCTTATGTTTAATTATTGCCAATTATTCTTGAAAATCTGATGATGTTGTCGCATGTTTACATATACCAGACACTCCTGTATTTATAGATTTATATCGTCCAGTATATTTACAGCCATACCTCAACTCTAAATGGTGTAAAGTAGTGATTTATGCTCTTGGCTGCCATGATGGTGGTCCTGTTTAATTATGGTAGACGGCCATGGTAGGATAATGTGATATGGTAGGCTATGATTCTTTACGCTTATTGTAGGAGTAGGTAAGGACTGATAACTTACAATCTATGTTCAGGATTTGTTTGTTTATTTTTGCATCGGAGGTACTGGTATGGCATCACTTGTATGATAGTACCTTAAACACATGAGAATAACTGTGCCAAAATTCCATTTCTAATTTTGCACTTTTATCGATATTTCAGGTAAACATCCCATCTTGGTATGTTGTGGCATGTTGCTGTGAGTCGTGGTGGTTAATTCAGTACATAATCTTAACCGACTTAGAACGTACAACAAGAACAGGTGGAACAAGACATTACATGGTTACCCCGAACAGGGAAATCTGATCAGTTATTATTTCAAGCATCTGAAAGCACAAGCCGGACAGGTACAATCAGTCGAAGTTGCATTTGCTGACACACCGATACACTGAACATTTACCATTTAGTGGTTGGCAGGCAGACACGAAAACTGTCTAAACACACATAATTGTTACATCCCCCAGTAAGTCAGAGAGAATATGAATGTATACTAATGTATTCAATAGCAGTTATTAACAAGAGATAGACCTACAGACTATTAAACAGTCATCTTATCTGAGGTACAGTCCGAAGCAGCAATTGCTACACCCCCCCCCCACCTCCCCGTAGCCATGGCAAGCAAGTGATAATGCCCAGATAGAATACAAAAGCAGAGGCACCCTCCTGGGCCTACATATATCAACGACAGGTTACTCCCATCATGTCCACAGTAGGAATGAAAAAGCAAGAGGAGAGCTGAGAAAACTAGACCGCTTTAAAGCGCTTCCTGAGAAAATTAAACTCCGCCTGGTGACATCATTTATCACACCGATATTAACTCACCCAGCAATACCTCTTCATACTATGAGCACCACTCAAATATTAAAATTACAGGTGGTCCAAAATGAAGCCCTAAGACTCGTCACAGGTGAAAGATACCCCTTCACCAGAACCACAGCCGAGATACATAGAGACCTGAGAATGAAACCCATCAACCAGCAGCTGCACACCCTGGCCAGCAGAATCTAGCAAAAGATAGAACGATCAGAGCAAGAACTCCTTCAAAGACTCCCACCAGATAACGACAACAACCATACATGGTTCCCAAAAAGCTACGAAATCTCAAAAGGTCCATTACCACCCTCGATCTACACGGCCAGACAATAGACAGCCTCCCTAACCAGCATCCGCCAGTAGGGTCGGCGGAATATGAAATAAGGCCCTTAAAACACCCATAAATGGGACAGGGTAGGCTGTCTCGTGCCTGTACCGGCACGTATTAGCTTAGCTAGGCGGTCAGCCCGCCCTCTCTTACCTCCTCCTGAATTTCTTCAACTTCCGAACTATAACTTCCTTCCCCCACCTCTAATCTTCCTTCATTCCTCCTTTCCCTACAAAAAAAAAGTGAAGGCCTGGCGGTTGGTGATCGGACAAATCCTTCTCCGTCTAAAAGTTGCTGGGTAGTTTTGGAAACTATCGTTCCTGACGATGTTGCGTTTTGTCAAAATCGGCCTTCGCTGGCTGTGGCTCCGGCTACTGGAGAGGGGGGGGGGGGTAGCAATTACTGTTTCTGGCTGTACTGTACAGCCTCGTAACATATTCACAAATACTAAAACAATTTGCTTCAAAACCCGACTTTATACAAACGAACCTAACCAATCTTATACTGGACACACGACACTCGCAATTTTGGAATCCTGTCTGCTATGTAAATCATTAGGTCTGCATACATTACAGAACCACACAAAAGAAAGAAAACTAGAATTACAATATCCCTAAAAAGCAATTTACGATAATTTTAAGTGGTGGATAGGTTGTTCGTGATTTAAATCACAGCCAAGATCACGCATATGACAAGACTACGCATAACGTAAACGATTAAACTAGCTTGATTAGGATAAGTTGGGTTTTAATAATGCGCATAATTATTTTAATAAAGACGCGACGCTGTTCGTGTAACTTTTAAATTCATTCGTTTTTTTATTTGGTAAAAAAAACACTTCTTACGTGATTCGTAGTGCGATCATAAAATAATATACTTTAACCATTTGATTCAAATTCATGTTTATATCACAGTTAAGACCGTTATTCAGTTACAGGTATGTTAGGAAAATATTTAGTTTACAATAATGAATTACGGTCCACTTACAGTCTATGATTTTAGCGTTTTATCTGGAAATAGTCTGTAGAACTTATGTAGACTGTATGTACGACAGTGAAACTTGTAGTGATTTTGGTTTAAACTTATGGCGGGAAGTTATGGATTGGTAGGTTTACTTAAGATAGAATAAATTGTGGGTGAATATAGTATGTCAACTTAAGGGGTTTAAAGGTACAGTACGTACCGTCGTGGACAAAAAGTTCGCTCCCTAGGGTGAAACGGAGTCCCGGGAATAAGTTTCCGAACTGACTTACTCTGATATATCTCGTTTGATGCGGCTTCATTTTGAGAAGAAGCGAACTTTGACCTCAACTGTACCGTGGGGTTAAAGTAAAGTTATGAGGTTACAATACGTCAAGTTACAGGAGATTGTGGTACACCAAGTTACAGTGTTACAGTATGTTAAGTTACGGTACACAAGTTATGAATGTCATGGTACGTTAAATTACGGAGGAATTATGTTGCATCAAGGTACGAGGCTGTGATTGATTATTATGGTATGTGAAGGGATGACGTTTCAGATATACTGAATTATGGGGTTTATTGAGGGTACGTTATAGGGGTTACAATAACACTGTGCAAGGTTTAAGAGATTTATGGGATTATAATTCGTTATAACATACACAATTACGTTTACCTTTTTACGTAACACTGAAGATTCGACGTCACCTTATGATAACCTTTACACCAAATGCTTACATTGTGAAGAAAATTAGTGAGTGAAAATGAACAATGCTTAATTCTTCAACTTGGTACAATCAATGCGGCACCTTGTGTTATCCTGGCCTTTGTAAGACGAACACATTAACATCGTTACCGTAAATTTTATTCAGCTGAAACCCCTTCCAATTAAAGGGTTAAATATCTTCTTGAGCTATCCTTGGTTATATCGACTTCCTATTTACCATTGCAATGTATTTACTGAACCAGTGAGCCTTTATATACCGATATAGACCGGTAACCTTGTCCGTAATTACTCTCGTATAACGGAGACTCTGAAATCGGAAATATAAAAGCAAATTTTGAAGTATTTTGAGGGAGAATACTGTTTAATGAACCACCTGTGAGTGATACAAATGAGCACCAAGCATGTGCGCCCACAGAGGTTGTTACACTCAGTCTCACAGTCTTAACTCAAAAGGAAAAAAACAACTAATGGTAACCCCCACACCTGTGTTATCATTTAAAACACGTACTCACTTTTTGTAGTATGTTGGGAAGGGGTCACACCTTGGGGCACTGCTACAGAGCACTACAGAGTACACTTGGACTGTCACCACAACAGATATAGCACCATTCTCCACTTCCACATCACACTCGAAGTAACGCCAAACTAAATTGACAAATCTGGCCAGGGAGTCAGTCGCGCGCTCCCACCTGTCTGTGGAGGGGAAAACATCTCTTACAGCAGTAAACTGCCTAATATCAACAGTCCCTACTTGAAAAACTTGATGTTGCTAATGTTATAATGTATTATTGCGCTTTAACAACTACAAGCGCGTAGTCTAGGTTAGTACTTACAATACTCATCAACAATTGAAAATTAAACATTAAGATTCTGCTTTGATATGTGGTCTTAACAATTCCTCATTTTATTTTTATCTTTGAGAGTAAATTCACTTATTAGTACAGTAATATAAACTTAAACATCAGAATAGTGAACTATTTAAATATAAATGACTCTTACAATTAAGCAGGAACTCTGACAATAACAGCTACAATTATTGAAACTTAATAACTTTAGCTTATTTTCCTCTTCAAAGAAATATAAACGTGTAGTGAAAACAAAGATGCTCTCCTTCAGGCAAATTTGGACAAGGTTCACACCACAACAAAAGTTACTGCCAAACTAAATGTCAGTTTTTTCTTCAAAAGATTCGAGACAAGCATCGTCTCTACAGCACATTAACCGGTATGTTTGAGAAAGAAACATTGTAGATAAAGGCGTGTGTGTGTGTGTTTAACATACTGTAAGTGTTTGAACCATGAACGTTGACTTGAATAGCAAACTTTCTAAAAGTAAAAGAATGAAAAAAATATAAATTCATTGCCAAACACAACCACGTATACAACCATGAAAAACACACACACAAACGCTACCACACACCGCAATTCTTCAATGCTGCCTTTCACACTGATAGTAGTAATATCCATAAGTAATATTTATTATTATTATTATTATCAACTTATCCAGATAAACACCTCACATCCACTGTGACTAGGCCATGTGGACTACAGATAGCGCTTCAGGGTGTTAAGTGGTTCGAGTACTGTACTGAGGAGCTCCAACAGCTGACCCCACACATTGAGTCACTGGAATGATGAAGTAAATACACAAGCTATTCACAAACTGACTGTATGGCTAGCTGACAATGAGATAATGAGAGTGGAAATCCCCCTAAATGGATAATTGCCTGCTGACGACAGTGAACAGAAGTTGTGTATAGTTACTGTTATTTAACAGTGGTTCCCAACCTGTTTCATTTCAGCGCCACCCTTTCGTGGAACAGTGGTGGCAAATACCCTGTTCTTATTATATTATATTCTACAATACGTCAAAGATAAATGCAGTTAAATCTCTTTATAATTTCCCTACCGCCTATCAGCCTACCTGATTTAAAGCAAGTAATTACGACCAATAAAATATATGGAAAACCCAATAAAAAATGAATCAGTATTTTTATATTTAAATCTCTTTTATTTTTTTTATTTATTTTTTTTTTTTACCATTATGCAATGGGTTTTTTTTAAACATGAACAATTAAAGGGATTGTACTTGGGCAGAAAACGCCCTCCATAAACAATATATTTATGGGTGTGCAATATTCCTAAGGCACATGAAAAATAAAATTTTATTTATTTGAACAGAAAACATCTTGCATGAACAATTTGTTTATAGCTGTGCAACATTCCTAATGCACATTGAAAATAAATATTGAGTTTATTTAAACAGAAAACACCTGTGCTTCAGTGACTTCTTTGAGCTTGATGACAAAAAAATATATATATATATATACAGTATATATATATATATATATATATATATATATATATATATATATATATATATATATATATATATATATATATATATATATATATATATATATATATACGAGGACTGTCTGGAAAGTATGCAGCCATTTACTATTAAAAAAAATATTGCTGACCTAGGACAATGGCACCTTAGTCCCCTTCAAGGTACTCCCCTTGGGACCTCACACACTTCTCCCAGCGTCCCTTCCACTTTTCAAAACAGTCTGCAAAGTCCTCTTTCGGGATCTTCATCAGCTGCCTCATCGCATTCTCCTTAATCTCGTCCACGGTCTGAAATCTCCTCCCTTTCAACGGCGATTTTAGCTTTGAGAAAAGCCAGAAGTCGCAGGGAGCCAAATCTGGGCTATAGGGGGGCTGAGAGACCTGGGTGATAGCGATGTTTTGCCAAAAAACCCTGCACGAGACGTGAAGAATGGGCAGGCGTGTTGTCATGATGAAGCTGAAGCTGCCAGTCACCACTTGCCTACAGTTGCAGTCATTTTCTTCTTACCGTATCCCTCAGCTGGCGAAGAACTTCGATGAAGTACTCCTTTGTTATTGTTTGGTCATTGTAAATGCAACGGTCACACAGTACCCACACTCACTCAGTGGCGTCTGCCCTGACAGTTTTCTTGGCTTGCGGCTCCTTCAATCTTGAGCTGTGACCCCCTTGTGGGGCGAGCGTCCGCCAGCTGCAAGTAAGGACACTCGACCGAGTAGTGCCCCTTGAGATGCTTATACACCTCTATTAGGTCACCCCTTGCCCGTCTGTAGTATAAGCTAGGCAAGTTCAGGCGCTCTAATCTCTCAGGGTAGCTGAGGTGCCGAAGGCCGGGCACCAGTCTGGTGGCCCTCCTTTGAACATTTTCAACCAAGTAACAGTCCCTAGCATATCTTGAGAACCAGACGGGGTGACAGTACTCCAGATGGGGAAGCACTTCACTCTTGAAGATCGTTACGAGGGGCGGACTGTCTAGATATCTGAATGACCTTTTTATAAGACCCAATAATTTATTTGCCTGGTTTACCTTCTTCTCGCAATGGCCCGAGAACTTCAGCTCATTGCCAACATACACACCTAGGTCCTTCTCACATTCAGTCTCAAGTAGTGCATTTTCTTCCTCCCGTTGGGACATATGATACGCCTCCTTACCGTTGGTACACCCCAGGTGCATCTTCTTACACTTCGTGACATTGAATCTCAGCAGCCATTTCTTCGACCATTCCTGGAGCCCACAGAGGTCCTTCTGCAGCTCTTCACAGTCCGCTTGGTTCTTAATTTCCCGAAATAACTTGGCGTCATCGGCAAACATTTGTATCGAGTGTACAATGTCAGGCATGTCATTTATGAAACAAACAACAGTGGAGCCAATACACTGCTCTGTGGTACCCCACTTGTGACAAGTACGAATGACGATTTCGTGCCATGAATCACCACACACTGCTTGCGGTCATGTAGAAAGTCTTCTATCCACGCTAGGACATTTCCCCTTCCAGTTTGATTTTCAGCCTTTCATGGGGTACACTGTTGAAAGCCTTGGCAAAATCTAGGTAAATATTGTCGATATTACCACCGCATTCCAGAATATGGGTCCAAATATCCAATACCTTGAGCAATTGTGTTAAGCAGGAGCGCCCCAGCATAAAACCGTGTTGGCAATCTTTTACAAGGTTGTTTCGTATTAGATGTTCCATTGCGGCATCTCTGATAATACTCTCAAGTACTTTACATATTATGCTGGTCAGGCTCACCGGTCTATAGTTGTTCATGGAGTGATGATTGCCCTTCTTGAAGATAGGACTCACATAAGCCATTTTCCATTCACTGGGGACCATTTGTTCATCCAGGCATTTACAAAACAGGATCTTCAGGGGCTCAGCAAGCTCATTGCACAACTCTCTTAGCACACTAGGATGCACCATGTCAGGGCCGGGACTCTTATGGACCTTTAGCCTGGACAGTTTATTCCTAATACCCTCTTTTGTGAACACAATGTGGGTCAGTGCTGTGTCGAACTGTCTGTCCTCAAACGCAAGGTTAGTTGCATCCTCTCTTGTGAACACCGAGGAAAAGAAGCTGTTCAATGCCTCAGCTTTATCCTGGTCAGAATCTGCATAACTACCATCCTCAAGCCTCAGGTCTGATACTCCTACTCGCATTTTCAATTTCGACTTTGCATAGCGGTAAAATGCCTTTGAGTTTGACTTGACCTCGCTTGCAACCAGCCTCTGGAACTCCTTTTCAGCCCTTCTACACTCTATCTTTGCCTGGTTTGTGGCACTCGCCTAATGCCTATCTTTCAGGAGCATGAAGTGGAATATTATTACCCCTTATTAGAAGCAACATTAACACACAGGGAAATACTAATGCACATTCCATTAAAAAAATAAATTAATGCATTGCATTTGGAACCATTTCCACTAAAAGCGAATGAGGGACTATTAATTCTGAAAAGACAAACTGAACTAATAGTAGTATCAGAGGATTTTTTATTAGTTGCTGTGGCTAAGCATGAAATCCTAAATCATTGTAAGTCAACATATTTGCATTTGCATGTTTGTCCGGCTTATGCTTTAGCATTCACTCGGGCAGATGAGGCTGCATGTGAATTAGCTATGTTAAAAACTAATGCTCTACAACAATGTGTATATACTCCAATACCACATAGGTTAGTGTTTCAAGCACATGTCAATAAGGTGCAATATTTCTTTTAACCAAATCAAACCAATGTGATACTTATATGTCAGGATGTAGGCAAACATTTAATGGTAGGTTATCATATAGCACCAGACTATTGTGAAATTAGCAGTAATGCAATCACAACCTTGCTTACTCACCATCATCTTGCATTTGTCACAAATATTACGTCTGAGCTGCTTTTGTGTCCTGGTGGCCCAGAGGTAACGTTCCCCGGTCACAGTCATAAGATCGTGGGTTCGAATTCTGGCGGGGTGAGGTGTTGATTTTTTATATATATATATATATACAGTAGTACCCCGCTTAACGCGGTCAATAAAACCCACAGGGTACCGTGTTAAGTGAAAACCGCGCTAAGTGAACAACAGAACATATGGGATTAATTCCAATAGAAACTGGCCCGACCCCCAAACTCCACTTTTTGACGACACATAACTATGTTGTAGTAAAAATTCTATCTTAACTTTATGATGGTATGAAAAAACAAGTAATATAGAAGAGGTTAGGTTAGGAAAAATAAAGGTTAAGTTAGGAAAACTAAAAGTTATGTTGAACACTTACGTTGGTAGAAGAGATGGGTCGGCGTACGGGGATGGAGGCTGGTTCCGAGGCAGAGGGCAGGCTACTGGCCCTCAGGTGAGTCACCATCACTGTCACCCACACTTGTTATGGCCTCCGTGACAAATCCCTCAAAGTCATCTTCACTGTCTCTACCTCTGTCACTATCACTGGCTTGGGCTGGCTGTGGTGGGTTGCGGGCGAAGAACTCGGTTATGCTTTTTTGACGGCTGGTGTTTATGTTGTCTTGATACACCGTAATGTACGGCTACATAGCCTGCACCAGCCGGGTATGGAAGACTTCATTGTCGCGGGAAAGGAAGGACTTCATTTTCTCTGCACACTCCATGGCACCCTTAATATCACTATGTGTTGAACTGTGTTCTTCGGAGAATGACGCACCTTCTTCCTCCTCTTCACTGACGTGATCTTCTTCCAACATCTCGTCGGCAGTCACTTCAGGATCTCTGATCACCTCCAGGATGTCTTCGTTGGTGGTCTCGGAGAAGCCTTCAATTGTAATATTGAGCGCAGCTTCTCTGGCAAGGTCCACTGCTACTGCAACAGTCTGAACCTCACCAGTCATAGGTTCACTCCTCCTCTCACCTGGTATGCCATGCAACACATGACTCCATGCGTGACGAATCGTAGCAATAGACAGCTGATCCCATGCCTCCACCAAGAAGTCTACAGCTTGTTTGACGTTAAACTTCTTCCAAAATTGTTTGACGAGAACTTCTTGAGTCGCCACCTCTTGTTCCTTGTCCTCGTCGCTTTTACTCTCGCTGTCGGTGTCACCCAGCTTACGCAACTCATCCTTGGTGTTGGTAGAGTCGCTCAGGAGCTTGAACTTCTTTGCAGAGTACACAGCTTTCACATTGCAGATCAACTCCTGGTCCATGGGCTGGATTAATGACGTAGTGTTGGGAGGAAGGAAGACCACTTTTACGTTGGGGCGACGATCCATAAGTAGGGGCGAGTGTCCAGGTGCGTTGTCAAGGAGCAACAAAATGTTGAATGGAACATTCTGTTGCTCGCATAATTTCTTCACGTCAGGAACAAAACAGTCGTCAAACCAGAAGAGGGACAGAGAAGAGGACATCCACGCCTTACGTGCGGTTAGCCAGTGGACATTAAGCTTGTTCATGTCCATATTCTTGTAGGCGTGCGGCTTGCGGGCTGTGTGAATCACCGATAACTTTGGTTTACAGGTACCGGAGGCATTGGTGGTAAACAGGACGGTGATGCGTTCCTTCTGCATCTTCCGGCCCCGAATCTTGCTGGCATTCTTTACAACAAAGGTCTTGGACGGTAGCTTTTTCCAGAAAAGACCAGATTCGTCCATGTTAAACACCTGGTCGTCGGTGTACTGTCCTTCCCCCATAATCTCACGTAAGAACGGAGGAAAATGTCTAGCCGCCACACATTCAGCACTCGCTTCCTCACCACCAATGTTGATGTTGGTGATCTTGTTCCTCTTCTTAAACCTATGCAGCCAACCAGAGGAAGCATTGAAGGGTTTGGGCTCTGCAATTCCCAGCTTACCTGACACTGCTGCGTATCGCTCACGTGCGCACTCCTGCACTGAGCGCGTGTCCACCGCCATGTTGCATCGCGCCTGACGAATCAAATAACTCACCAGCAAAGTTTCCACTTTTGCCAGCACCCTGTTCTGGCAATACCTGATCGTTGAAGCACCTGCAGACTTTGTGATTTTCATGTGCTCTTTGATCTTGGCTGCATCCTTCTTGATAGTGCGAATCGTAGATTCGTTGACGCCATGCTGGCGCGCGAGATCAACTTGCCGTGTTCCTTTCTCCAAATCTTGAATGATCTGGTACTTCACTTCGTAGCTTAGACCACGGCGTGTCTTCTTGGGCTTAGGGTGGCTGGGTCCAGGTAAGGAAAGGTCTCTCTCTGGTGGCGGTGGTGGTCCGGCGGAAGCCATTTCACAGAACAATGGGTTCACGTATACATGGAGCAGCCTGGAGGGATGAAACTGCCGCGGCTAGGTCAAGCGTCATCTTTCCTCCCTCCCTCCCTCCCCCGGGGGGTCACGTCATAATACTTTAAGCCAATTACAGCTAGCAGCAGAGGGGGGTAAGGATGCATGGCCAATCACAGTCCGATACGTCATAGGACGTCAGTGATAACGCAACAAAGACACACACTGCGCAAACCTTACCACGCGGCTTGCCCAAGCGGAGGGAGGAGGCGGGAGCAGTCGGGTGGGGCGAATCTGAAAATAGCGTCTCAAGCGGGACACTCACCGCGTATACGTGGAAAAAACCCGCATTAAGTGAAAGTTCGGCTCTGGCGAGGCACCGCGTATACGGTAAAACGCGCTAAGCGAAACCGCGTTAAGCGGGATAATACTGTATATGTATATATATATGTATATATATATATATATATATATATATATATATATATATATATATATATATATATATATATATATATATATATATATATATATATATATATATATATATATATACAGTAGTACCCCGCTTAACGCGGTCAATAAAACCCACAGGGTACCGTGTTAAGTGAAAACCGCGCTAAGTGAACAACAGAACATATGGGATTAATTCCAATAGAAACTGGCCCGATCCCCAAACTCCACTTTTTCCGACACAATACCTATGTTCTAGTAAAAATAACATCTTAATTTTATGATGGTACATGCACACAATTAATACTTAAGAGAAATAGAGAAATACAGTCGCCAAGTTAATGTCCATTCAAATAATGGACTCAACTCCCTCCCCCTCTTCTCACACTACACTGCTGGCTCTTCCCTCTCTGAGAAATTTTTGGGGAAAACCACTAAATTTTAATAAATAATACCTCAAACTAAAGTTAGGATAATACAATTGACATTGCTGGATTCCTTGTAAGACCAGGAATATTTTGAATATAAATGTCATATATTTTGCACAAAAGATAACATATTTACTCAGAGTAAACATTATATCTAAAATTTGTATGTCTAATGCAAAATCTATGATGTTTATATTCAAAATGATCACCAAATTGTAAGAATTCCAGCAATATAAATTATATTCTGGCCGGGTAATTTGTATGAATTTTATGAGCTAAAACAGGCAGTCAGACAGGGTGGCGGGGCGAATCTAAAAATAGCTCTCGAGCCGGACACTCACCGCGTATATGTGGAAAAAGCCTGCGTTAAGTGAAAGTTCGGCTCTGGCGAGGCACCGCGTATACGGTAAAACGCGCTAAGCGAAACCGCTTTAAGCGGGGTAATACTGTAGTGAGAGAGGTTCGAGGTAAAACAAATATTGAGAATGATAGCAAAAAGGCTGTGTCCATCTGGACCAAGTGTAGGGTGTTAAATTATTTGTTCCACACCATTAAGTAAGGAAAAAAGAGAGTGCCTCGACTCCATTTGGGTCATCCCCTGCAAACCCAAGCCACTCTCTGTAATGTGCAGTACATTGAAATCCCCAGGATAGAGGATCTCGGTGTTGGGGTGTGTGGATAGGAACGACTCATGGCAAGAAATGAGATAGGCAAAGAGTCCCATATAGTTAGTAGAGTTGAAAGAGCTGGAAAGGAAACAAAAAAATAGTCATAGATGGCAGAGATATTTTGAGCGTATGACATCATAAAGAGAAGATTCAAGACCCTGGAGTCGAACTACAGGTGTACAGTACAACAGTACGAGTGTTGCAGTAGGTGGTTCCCGACTTACAAGAGAGAAAAAGAGAGAGTGTGTGTATGGGAGCAGGTTGGGTGTAAGATACAGTACAGTACTGTACCTATAAGTCTAGTGCTATGTAATAAAAATGATGCATAAAATACCTTATCCTGAAGAGAGCATGGCAAATGATACACATATTATTAATTACACAAAATATCAAGCAATGGATGACTGTACTGTACTTGACGGTCAATAAAAATTCTTCTTTACTCAGTTTATAATTATGAGCCATAAAAGCTACAGAACCATACACTCCATCAGTATCACATGAGTACATTACTGCCCGTTATAATTACACTGAGTAAATATTAACCAGGTCTATACAGTCATAACAGATTCACTAAAAATACAATGGCATAAAAGCAAGTATCTGTATATACATGTATTCACCAGCACAAGCATAGTACAGTAATCATGTGCAAGGCAAGACTGAGCTGGGGGCCACGGGCTACAACACAAGTACCACACGGTCTGGATTCTCAATGATTCATTCAAAAAATTTCTTCACTATGACTTTGGTATGAGAGAATGCATTAAGTTGTGAAAGATTCTCAATCAAACTTTAAAGTTACTTTGGCCGTCCTCTTTGCCTATTATAGTAACTTAAAAAATTCAATTGGATGCATTCTTACATATTCAGTTAGGGAAGGAATCCAATGTAGACTGCCTAGAGAATCTAGGTCCAGACTAACCTTACATATTTGAACAAATGAATGAAGGTGATAAATTAAATATTCAGCTGAATAAAACTGCATTGGGAGAATGATAATCAACTGCATTAAACATCATGTGAAATAAGAGGTAATTACAACCATATGTCCTGACATGTTCATGTAATGGTGAGAGGACGAGAAACTTTCTCTTCATCTATGTAATTACATTGTACTGCTGATCTTTGTTCAAAAGGGAAAAAATAAAAGCAAGAGAAAATCATATTAAACTTTAACTAATTTCTGCACCATGGTGAAAAGTATGTAATTGATAATATACAAAACAAATGTATTATGGATGATAAAGAATACAGGATGGATGCCATTGCTAGAACACGACTCACTTCATCATTCAAGCATATAAAAGACTTTAGTTTATAAAGCAATGTAAGACAAACAGAGCAATCCATATGGCATCAGATCTCTACATAATGAATTTACTGCACATAACACTGCTATACCAAGATGGCCAGTCCTGCTAAAACAATACATCTTTCTTTGCAGAATCAAGCATTCACCCAACCATGATACAGATATAAAAAAGGCATCTTGGTAAAGATGAAACAAATGGTGGACACAGCAGAAATGTTACAGTACAATGACTTGTGGAAGTTTACATTATGCCTAAGGCTACTCAAAGACTTGGCAAAGCATAGCAAATATCCTTTACAAATAACCTGTACATAACATTGATTTTCCCATTATTCAAACAATGATCTTTTATTATTGGTTTTACAATGATATTTGTGACAAACTTGGCAACAGT
Source organism: Homarus americanus (assembly GCF_018991925.1). Classification (NCBI taxonomy): domain Eukaryota; kingdom Metazoa; phylum Arthropoda; class Malacostraca; order Decapoda; family Nephropidae; genus Homarus; species Homarus americanus. The sequence goes on along the minus strand of NW_024735554.1, from coordinate 2,358,838 downwards.
TCTAGTAGAATCAAACCATTTGCTAGTCTTACAAACTTATTTTCCAAACTTTGGCTTTATTATACAGTACTGTACCAATATTCACATCACTCTAACTACATTACCTTATTAATTATATTCACTCATAAATGATTCAAATACAGATAACTAATCCTCTTATCATACTTACAAGTTCCAAGTACTGTATTACTATATAAAATAACACTTTTATGCCATTACACTATAAACTTGTATCACATTACAAAATAAAAGTACCTTTTAATGATTCTTACAAAATCCAATTTTATGTGATAAATAATAACTTGATTACAGAGGCTTCATAATGTGCATTTACATAAAGGCATTTTTCCAAATACAGTAGAGTTGGTATAAATAGAATATGTACAATATATAGCAGGACCAGAAGCAAGCCTACAAAAGGACTGCTTCTTCCTTAGTTACTTAAATGGTGGTTAATGAGAATATATTATATTTACAACATGAGAAACAAGAATCCTTCACACACACACAGTACAGTGTTACACAGTCCAGAAACACTAATATAGTTTCAAAAGATTCACTTCCTTTGAGGAGAGCAATAAGATATTGTGATAATGTAGTAAGTAGATAAGTACTGTACCTGAAAAATTATTGTCAAAAATCAATTATTTCTGAATAGTATGCATTGAAGAAGTATATGACTTTGCAGGTTCAGATGCATTAGCTATTGTCATTAGTTTCAGCATCTTCCATTATCCTCATTATGTGTAATTTGGTTGTCTTCTTGACTTTTCTGGGACATTAAAACTCTTTTGAAATTCTAGGATCCTGCTAACTAGGTTTCCCATTACTGTATATACAAAATAATTAGGAAATTGTTGTGAGTCACTTCTCAACTTATTTTCATGTGATCTGATGAACAGTAAATGTCACATGGGAATTTGTGTTATGGATAAACCAAACAATGTTATAACTTTGTATCTAATTCTGGCTTTAGGAAAAATTTTCCGAGAATTTTTCAATTCCGAATATCGGAGATATTACTGCATACAGATTAACTTTTAATGTGATGTTAAGATAATGTTCAATATGTGAAACAAAAAATATGATTGGATAGCTGTATGTGAGGCGGTGCAGATGAGGAGAGTTACCAAGTGACATTTAAGTGACGGAAAGAAGAAAAGAGGATGTCAACGAACTACAGTAATGTACAGTATATGAAGTAAATATGAACTTGTAATAAATATGGAAGCCAACCAAATACAGGTAATAAAGAAATGAGAAAAGTGGAAACACATTGTGGAGGCCAGCAGTAATGGCTGATGATGATGAGAATGATCACGATGATTCTTCCACTAATATTTCTCAAAGAAGAGATTTCTTGCACTCGTACTTCTCCGTTTCAAAGTTACACTATCGTTTAGGTGTAAATTCTTCCACTTTTCCGATTATAGTTTGACTGCCATGGCTACCTTGTACTTTCATATTTCAGTTGCTTCAGCTCATGAAATACTAACCACAATTACAAGTTCAACACAATTAAATGCTAGTAATCTGTATCTGCTAACTCAGGCATTAATTTATAATTTAAATCTTCTTAATGCTAACTTTTTGTTACACACAGACCTGCTCAGTGACTTCAGTGTGTGTGTGTGTATGTGACAATATTTTACTTAAGCAGTGGTCTTCATGCACAAAATGAGTACAGTATACATACAGTATATAAAATCCCTGACATCTATAAAGAATACCACACATGCATGGAAATATAAACCAAGCACAAATATGTAAAGATGTAATAATTCACCTTTTATTTCATACCTTAAAATTACAAAGACAAAGCTGAATTTTTCCACTTTTAGTATTTTCCTCGTTGAATACCGTTTACATTTTATTCAATTTATTTATGGCAATACACAAACAAAACCTTCTCAAGAAAAACGTCATTTGTCTACAGCAAAGTTACAGTTGTTGTCTGTACTTTTAATATTAGTTATTGGTTGGTATTTAACTCATTTCTCCTAATTAGTGTCACTCGGGTAAAGAATCTGTACAACGTCTTACAGGATGAGCTATGGTGTGTCACCAGTACATCCAACCCTCAGATGAAGTTTAAGTTTGTGATCTGGCCACCATCAGCCACACATACACTGTTCTCAGCTAACTGAAACTATATACAGTACAGTACAAGTACAGTATGGTCAGGGTTTACCTGGCACACACACTTCCCTCAACTAAATCATTTAGTCTACTTCTCTGACTCTTGTTTTCAAAAATTTAGAAATTGATAAGAATGGTACTTTAAAAATGGAAGACAAGAGTCAGAATCCCATTAAAGCCAAAGGGAAGAGACAAATGAGCTGTAAGATATCACCACTACAAAACTTCCCAGAAGAGTCTGCTTTGGACTGGGGGCTTAACTTAAAATGTTCTAACATCAAACTACTGTACACTGTCAAAGAGAAAAGTAACAGAGATGTGACCGATCGCCCAAGCGGCTAACGAGCCAATCAATGGTGAAGAGGATAAAAGTAAAAGTAAGTAAGCCATTGAGCAACTTCTAACTAAAAACAGGGATGAATCAATGCTCTAAACTCCTGACTCTGCGGTTAATTTATGAGCCTATTAGGTTTACCAAGTTGAAATGCAAAGATAGGCTCACCGTAATGCTTGCCAATCCCTAAGTAGCCATTACTAGAGGCTCCACACTTTAAATCCTCACATTTCCGGCTATTTAAAATTTCATCAAGGGAGAAGGGAGGGAAGCCACATACCTCTCCTTTCCTCAGTGATGAAATGAGTCTTCACACTTCAGTCCTCCATTCACCGTCAGGCTCTCAGTGAGTGACAACACAACAGCTAGGAAGTGAACACCTCAAGAAAGGTAAGATATCTTGCAATGATTTTTTTATTAAATTAATCATTTCCATAAATTATCAGCCCATTAGCCATTCAGGTAGTTTGTCTGATCTTTGTTACTGAACTTTCTTATGATCTCCATTAACCTGAGGAAAATCTGCATTGTTTGGAAGGGTCACCAGACCATAATGGTGAGAGGCAAGACTGTACCACCAACACCTTTCACAGAGAACTAAGTTCATCATTCCAGAATAAATGTGATGACGGACATTCCTATTAATAAGGTAATAGACCAAGCAACATTTCGGGGACTATGTGCTTGAGCACATTAAGAGGTATAATACAGTACAGTATCTTGAAAACAAACTTAGAGGAGAGATAAAAAATTCAGCTGATATTTCTAAGACTTGGTTTTAATTTAATTTTAATGACTGTAAAGGAATTATAACAAGATTCCCTTCTTGGGAGCACGAGTTCTGAAATAATCCCTCCTACCACCACAGAAAGATGGAAGACATTTTCATGGTCCATGGTGATCATTTCAGGAGCATCTTTAAGAAAGCTGAATGAGGTAAAAATGCTTAGAAACTGGTTCTAATGATCATGTTTGATGCAAATGTTAACAAGTCTTTATAGGAAAAAAAAGATGCCTAAATTTAAGTAAACAGCAAAATCATCCTTAAGGTCACTGTCATGGGTTCCCCTTCAGGAAATCAATCTCCATTCCCTTTCTGAGAGTTCCTTGGAAAAATGACTGCTCAGCCAAAATTTAGGGAACTGGAAGCTTCCTGTTGAAAATTGAAAGAGGGCAAAGGTCTTACAGGACATGGAGGGGATGAATAACTAAAAGCCTCAGAATTAACAAATATTGTTATACCTTTGGTAAACAGGACATACAGTCCTCCCACAACAAAATATTCAAAAGGCCTCACCAAATTATGTCACAGAGGAAGGACCTCAAATGTGCCTAAGATTTTATCTCTGGGTTCACACCTGGAAAAAAATACCAGGAAGGAGACAGAGTAATCTAACAAATGGTTAAGGTCAGCAAGCAAAGATAAAATAACAAATACAATAATGTAAAACATATAATAAAAGAAGAAAACAAAAAACCTTTATCCTCCCAGTTGATCCATTAGAATAATGTCTGAGAGGAGGGCCAAAAACATGGAGTGCAGCAGTAAATATGTGAGGGTTCAGAGTAAGGGGTCTTATGTATGGCTACTATACTGTACTTATAGGACTGGCATAAGGGGAAGCCAATCCCAGGATTTGATCCGGTGACCCTGAAGTGTCACTGTTTCTCAAAACTAAAACTATGATGGAAGTTTTAAGCGATGCTCAGCAGCAACTTACTTTGGTCTGACTGGACACTTTAGCTTGCTGCTAGAATACCGTAGGATACTAAGCCAGTAAAGGTACCTCACAGGTCACCTGATGATGACCCCATGACTATAAAAATTATGCATTACTAGATCAACTTAATGCACCTAAATGTAGTAAGTGAATCCTCATTATTGTGGCTATCACTTAACTGTTTCTCCTTATTTTCTGTTTACAAAAGAATATCATATTGCCTAACTTTTACTCTCCATATACTGTACTGTATATTTCAATTTTAAAGTAAAGGAGTTTCTGGGATTTATTTGATTCCCGAGAGTCCATGCAAAATGGAACAAACCTAAGAAAATATACAAGTATTATGATTTTAAGAGTATGGTATATTTAATATACCTCTCAATAAGAAGGTAACAAATAATTTCCAACATACAAGCAGGTTGTGCCATGCAAAACTCTCAACTATTACTATTGTACAGTACTTCTAAATATCATAAGCTGCCTCTTAAACCCAGAAAGGAGTAATTCGGGGAAACTATCTTCAACATATTGCTGAGATTTCATTATCCTCAAAACCTCCTTCTTACGCATGTGCTCAGCATTGTTCTTTTGTTAAAACATAACCTTTACAGTGACACAACAATAAGAAAAACAACTTAAGCACATTTACAAAAACTTCCCAAGTTATAAAAAATAGTTTATCAATTTAACCGCAAACTAATTTACATGCCTGAGGCACACATCCTTAGTAACTTTTATAACATCCTTCATGGGTCACTTGTAAACATGAAAGGCATTAAAGGTAACAGATAATGTGAATCGTGTTTTAAAATGCGCTTCAATCTATACCAAGTGTCAACAATTGTAGTAATAAGACTCACACTAAATTTTATGAACAAAACATAACTTGAAAGCTTCATAAAACAAAAGCAACAATACTGACAAAGATAAACTAACAACTTCTCACACTCAGGTATACCACTGCACTGGTCAGTGACATATGTGCCCAGGTTTGTTGTTGTAATAATAATAATACAGTAAAAATAATAGTTGGTCTTTTGTTTCTCAAAAGCATCAGTTCTTCAAATGAATTCACAAGTTTTTCAAACACTACAAAGTTAAAAACTTGAGAATATAAAGAACTACTGTACTACAATAAAAGATCGCCCAAAGAAATAGTTCAACTTCTATCATTCATATACCCCCAGGTTTTAATACTTCCAAAACCGTCACTCTCCATCATCGTACCCTGTTCAAAGTAAATGTTAGGTCAGTCTATGGGAAATATGTGAAAAGAAGTTTTGATAATGAAAAATTTGCAGAAATCTGAAAAGGACATTTCCCATGGGAAGTACAGGTGACAGTTTATGGCAGACAGGTAATACTTGTAGACACCCTTTGAGGCTGAACCTCCTTATATGATAATAATCACTCATTTGCTCAACCCTCAAAGTTGGAAAACCACAAAAAAATAACATTTGGCATTCTACTGTGACCTTGGTTTTGAATGTAAGATGAGAATTATGGATAAAATATCTGGCACACACAATGGAAATCAGACATACTGTATGCCTATAAAGTTTCATTAAAATGTTTAAGACAGTTCCAAAGATAGACTGGAAAAAAATTTGGGCCAATCATCAAAAAATTAACACTAAACTGTGACCTTGACCTTAGAAACACATAAGTAAATTATAAATGGAGCCCATCCTTTGGAAGCGACTTTATTACCAGCATCCAAGTAGACTGTTTCGCACATACTGTTAAGTATGAGTACAACAGCAAGTAAGATGCAACAGTAATTTGGTCACCACTACAAATTTAATAAACACGTACATACATTATGAATAAAATGTATTTCTATATCAGCCAACAACATAATATAACTAAATACACTTCTCTAGACCTCTTTTAAACTCATTAACAGTTCCTATTACTGAATTTGCTGCAACCAATTATCATAAGGACATGTTATCACTACAGTGGTCCCTGGATTAATGAACACAATTGGTTCCAACTCACAGAAATAGTATACAAACAAAGTAAAGCCCAAAAAAAACGCACAAAGTCAGAAACACTCCTAAAAATCCCCTAAATCACCCTTAAATCACTAATATAAATATATATATAAATATATATATATATATATATATGCTGATAACCACAAGAAAAGAAGAAAACACGAAGTTCCCAAGCGCTTTCGTGTAATTCACATCTTCAGGGGTGAGTACAGACTAGAGAGAGTAATACAAATCAAGGTGTACTCACCCCTGAAGATGTGAATTACACGAAAGCGCTTGGGAACTTCGTGTTTTCTTCTTTCCTTGTGGTTATCAGCATATACCTAGATCACGCGCACCTACAGTGATTTACTTGCATATATATATATATATATATATATATATATATTTATATATATATATATATATATATATATATATATATATATATATATATATATATATATATATATATATATATATATATATATATATATATATATATATACACACACACACACACACACACACACACTAGAACTCTTAAATCACTACTGTAATGTGATACAGGTGATTAATTTTTATCTCCTGTGCAAAATATATGACGTTTATATTCAAATTATTCGCAGTCTCACAAGGACTCCAGCAATGCAAATTATATTCTCCTAACTTTAGTCTGTGATATTATATAAGATAAAAACTGTAAGCTTAAAACCTTGGCTGGGCAGATGGGGGAGAGGGGGAGGTGAGGTGATATGTTTGACAGTTGGCGCCGAAGGTCTATTGAAGTATTTATTTGTTTATTTATGTCCTTTAGATTGAGTTTTTGTTTTTTGCTTATAAAATGTCACAGTGGTGACTGAGGAGAATATAATTTACATTGCTGGAATTCTTATAAGATAGTGATTAATTTGAAAATAAACACGCTATAGTTTGTACAAGACAAAAATCTTAGTAATCATTTTGTACATTATTTTGAGTACATGTACAGTACAGCTTTGCCCTTAGGACAGTGTGTGCATGTAAATGAATAAAAATAAATTTAAAAAGTTAAATATCGAGCCAAAAATATTAGTTGAAAAACTGTATGCTGACAGATCTTGGATGGCTAAATTTTAGAATGACCAATAATTTTAATATAAAAAATGCAAAAATATTCAAGAGCACAACTTTTTTTATATTTACTCCACTGGAAACGAATGTAAACACAGAACCGATTACCGTGTTGACGGACTAGCCGATCAGCTGATGCGCACAACAAAGCGTGTTTCTCGTAAGGCTTTCGTTAATCAAAGTTTTGTACGTTAATAGAACTGAAAATCCTTATGGGAGCTAATTTGTTAACCAAAATTTCATTAATTGAACCGTTCGTTAATCGAGGGACCACTGTATGCCTATTAAAATCTAAAAAAAATAAAGTGGTTAAGAGGGCCAATTGCTATTCACTCTGCACCCTTCCCATCCATCACTCAGTATTACCAGCACACTAAGTGAAGCCACCCTGTTTGACATTGGACAGTTTCCACATGTGGCAACGTACAGGACTCAGTTATTCCTCAGACTAACAACTGAGGCAGGAACTAAAACTTGTATGAACTACATACCAGCAAAATGAACAGCACAGATGGAGCCTCCCCTCCGACTACAGTACAACATTTGTTATAATCCTGCTACTGTAAACTAACTTGTGGTGTAATGAACAGTACCTTTAATTTAGTGGAAATAAATGCAGTCAATATTAATTATCCACCATCCCTATAATATAAATAGCCCCACTTTCTATGTTAAGTACAAAAATTTGAATAAAGTAATAAAAAATCCATCAAAGCCAAAACCTTCACTTTTCACAATAAATTAAAAAAAATATCTTTGAATTTTTTTTAAAGACTCTACAGTAACTTCTGCTACAACCACAAAGTTCATTTTACCATAACAGATTTAACAAGGATGATGGAGTAAATAGTAAGATACATAAGAAAGGATGACCAAAAAAAAGCAATGATACGTGTGCAGAAGTGTGTGATGACCCAGTCGCTCCATCAGTAAAGCATGACACCAACATACAGTACAAGCATGATAACTGTGAAAAGAAAAGTGAGCAGGAGAGTTGGCATATCCTGTCACCATCACATGCAGTTTCTCATTACCCTATCATCTGTTACATCAAGCAATGGCTCTGTGGATAACACACATCTTGAAATAAACAGCAATAATGAAACAGTCATAACCTTTAGGGTATTATAAGTGTGTACTATTATGATGCTGTTCATCCTCATGACAATGTCTTGACAACGTCTGTAAATGAACTTACTAATCATTGGTGTCTTAAGGTTTAAACTTCATTCTATAAATTTTTCCAACACCCTGCAAGTGATCAATAACTGGAATGTAACAACAGAGGAAGTTCTTCTGTGTCATGTGACACAAAATATAGTTTTAGTAAATATTAAAATAAAATATGTTGAGATACTGTACTACTGTACTATACAAAATAACATATAACAAAACAAAATTTTCTTTGGGAATATTCCTTTGAAACATAAGTACAGTATAGAGTTAACACATAAAAAAAAATTATATATATATATAAATATATATATATATATATATATATATATATATATATATATATATATATATATATATATATATATATATATATATATATATATATATATATATATATATATATATATATATATATTATATATATATTGGTGGCTAAATCCTTAATAATGTTCTTAAAAAGTCTGCCCAAAATCTGCTCCTCGAATTTTAGTGTAAATCCAATTTCTGATGTTAAAAGTGTACTTACTGTACTTGTTTCTACTGTAATTGTTTTCACAGATTAAATCACAGTTTCCAATCAAACACAAATCTTTTGGTCTACCAATCTGGATCACAAACAAATAATTTCTTTAGGAGATGGTGGGACATAAGAAAAGTGTATTGCTTGTTTAGATAATCAACACGACCTCCACAATATTGGCCAGATTCCCCAGTAAGTTTCCCCAACTCAATATTCTTCCTGTTATTTTTGTCTCTTTCACACAAGCATTTCCTTACCATGATGGCCAGACAAGTGCTCATCACTGACTCCTAACATTCAGCATCTAGAGGGTTGTCCAACTCTCTTGGCAAAAAGCTAGGCCACTGAGGGCTGCACAAGGGGCAGCATACACAATCTTCCACTCTAGTCACAAAAGTGACTGGATAAATTCATTAAGTCACGAGTATATAACATACTGTGACATTATTGGATGGATGTAACATCACTGACTGACTGTGACATCATTCAATGATTGTGGGACCAAAAGAGTTTGTGTGTGTAACTCAAGTTATTTGGTGGAAGCTTGTTGAAGCCACATCGTTAGGTGTTGCTGTACATCCACTTCCAAAACTGGAATCATTAGCATACAACTTGAAGTACAAGTGAACAGTTTTAGGATGAACTCCCTCAAATACTGTACAAAATCAAAGATGCAACACTACCCAATGTCTACAAATATCACCTTAAAACACTGAATAGTAACATTACCACAGCAACATAAAGTGTACCCATACATTCCATCAATATCTTTTAGTTTCTTTCCATTTTTACAGCACAGTGGCAACCATATATTCATTCTAAATAAACAATAAGTAATGCTGGTAACACTGCTTTTTATGTACAGATAGATTACTGGTAACTGTTTGTACACACTAGTAACTTTTTTACATCAGTCTCTATAAAGCTAATTCTGATTTCACTGGTTTAAGGTTCATGTGACATCTATCTTGATCCATTGAGATATTATTCATTAATTAACTATTAGTGTAATCATATCATTAAATGCTATACAATATCAAAGTAAAATTAAAATTTCTATGCAAGTTATATCACTTGACATACTGTATTTCTATATTTTCAATACTGTACTGTACTATCCAATAATTTTCCAAGATACGACAACAAAAGTACATCACCAAACACTACTTCCATAAACCTAAACCATCAAAAGTTACCACCAGGCAAAACACAGTACCTGTACATAATAAAATAACATCAATGTAATAACTACAGAAGAGCTGATACTGAGGTCAATGGCAAGTGTGACCTTCTCAAAGTCCAGCCCCTGACCAACACTGGAACTTGTTCAGGTACATTCAAAACCCTGTGCATACCCAGTACTTGCCAAGTGTGCAATATATGAAATGACAGTCCAAAGAGGATAAGTAAGAAGTAAAAAAGTAAGCAATATTGTCAAGACAAACTATTAATTTTCACGAACAGTAAACAATAAAATGTATAGAGTACTATTTTTATTAAAGAACCTGAATGATTACGATATTTTAGGAAATGTAATAAACAATAACCTAAAAATCTGCAGGAACAATCTGATCATATTATTGGAGAGAACATAAATATTCTTTGCAATGATCAGACTTTATTCCTATTGATTTTTAGTTTCCTCTATACTGCACTTCCTAAAATACAGTACTTACAGCACACTCATCTAGCATTCTCAAATAAATAAATATCCCTGTAGAAGACACCGGAAGTTACTTTAAATTACAAACCACTGACAACATCATTTACCATACTGTCTTGCAGGCTTGTCTTGATTTGACACCGCAAATGGCTCCGACTTCAAATTACCCCCATACCTAACTTAAGATCTGGGTCCAGTCTCAGTGGGTCCAGTTCCTAATGGGTTCAGGTCCTAGGTCCTAATAGGTCCACATCCTAATGGGTCCATGTCCTAATGGGTTCAGGTCCTAATAGACATTCACCCTACTCATTCCTAACTGTAATGATAAGGTTAAGATGTGCTGGGACCTATTTGGACTGGGATCTATTTGGCCCACAACAATACAGATTCAGGTCTATGATCAATCAAGGCAGAACAGCAGAGATGAACTACAAACTACGGTGTTGTTAAAAAAAGTATAAAAAGAAAGTACTATACATATCTTTTCTTATACTGCCTCTGTATGTTCAATAAAAAGGCATGAATAACAGTAACCTTCCTTTGTTCAATATGTAGACAGTTCCCTAGTTCCAGAAGTAGCCCCATATCTCTCATATTTTTGTATGCCCGATTGATTGAAGGATAAACCTAGCTAAAAAGCCATTATCAGTAATTATCTTAAGGTGCTCTACTTCTGCATCATAAAGAGTGCAATATTAATGCATTTTAAAATGTGCATTTTTATATCTCTCTCAGTTCACTAACAACAGCCATGAAGCTCAAAATTTCAACTGAAAATTTTCTTTACACTTAAGCCACTTTTTCTGAGACATACCACACAAAAGTGAATCACTACCAACAATACATTACCTAACCATCAATGAAGGCAAAACCCATAAAATAAAATCATATAACACCCATAACATAAATGCCTTCCAGAAAGACCACTATAACATAAAACTGTTTTCTTTATCTTGATTAAGCAAAGAAATTTGTTTGTGAAATTCATATGACCCACCTGAGGGCAGCAAAGGTAATGATACACTGTACTTCAAAGAAACCTGGTAGTGTACAGTACACCCAGCTGGTACAGAATATAGAATTATGGGCAAATAGTTATTGTGTAATGTGGACCTTGACCTTGTAACCCCAAAATCTGAGGCTACTGTATAATGTATCTGAGGAGTAACAGTTCCATGTTAATTTGGGTGTCATCGTCAACAACGTTTAACAGCCATTTTTCCCACCTGATGGTAGTTGTTGGGTAAAACCTTAATGTGCTTACCACCACAAAACCAGGGCACCAGGCCAGAAAATGCTAAAGAGACCAGATGATGGGCACAGCTATGGTGACCTATTTGTCATCAGAAACCACCATGACATAATAAAGGCAAAGAATGATGGACATAAATGATGAGTTTGATATAATGCTAGTGTGTGCTGGGGAATAAATTATACAATGGATGGTAATCATCTGATGGGATGGGCACAATTAGATAAATTAATGTAAATATAGAGTAATAAAGACAATGATAAACATCACATGCAGGTACTATATACTTATTAGAGAAGAACTGAGCATTACAAGAGTACATTATAAATAAAGAGAGGCAGTAAGCATTAGAAGCCTCAAGTGTAAGTGAGAAGCATCAAGTGTGAACTACTTCAAGGTCAGCCTACAGCAGCACTGGTACATGTTCAGGTGCATTCAAGAGCCTGTGAATAACCAGTTCCTGCCAACACTATGAGTCCAAGATGTGATGGACTGACAAGTGTGTCAACAGACAGCAAGGTAACAAGTTGCCAAGTTGATAACTCTCAAAGGGAAACAGTCATATCTATTCAGAAATAAGAGACAAAATGAGACATATACTGTACTACTGAAATTGTGACTTTCAAAAGCAGTTTATAAAGTTACATTTTACACAAAAAATATACCTGTAGAATACAGTTAACTACATGACGTCCAACACGCACACACACACACACATGCACACAGACACACACACACACACATATATATATATATATATATATATATATATATATATATATATATATATATATATATATATATATATATATATATATATATATATATACTGTATATATGTATGTATGTATGTATGTATGTATGTGTGTGTGTATGTATATATATATATATATATATATATATATATATATATATATATATATATATATATATATATATATATATATATATATATATATATATATATATATATATATATATATATATATATATATATATATATATATATATATATATATATATATAAATGTAGGTGTTAGAAAAGATGATGTCATTGGTAAACACACAGCATGGCAAGAGTAAGAGAGAAACAGTAAAGGCATCACCATTTGAAGACAATACAGGGGGGAAGGGGGGGTGTTATAAGGTGATACCTGATGCCACGTGGAAAACAAAATGTTCTTTCTGGAAGGTTATCTGTGAGACCCTGATCCAACTTTAATACACACAGTCTCAGCTGGCGACGGGTGTACAGTATCTCGATATAAACTTTCCTTATTATTACTGGCAGGGCATGAGGTGACACTGACACTTGTGAGCAGATATACACAAGTTGTTCTATATTATGTGGTTGAAAGAAGGAACAATTCTATTTATGCATGAAAAAAAAAAAAATAAAACATAGTACAATGAGGAGCAGTAATGAGTGTCTTTTTAACAGCATCACAAAGAATCTTGTGATTACTTATGAATGGCTACTACTTAGGCAATTAAGTCTCACTCACGCACGCACGCACGCACGCACGCACGCACGCACGCACGCACACACACACACACACACACACATATATATATTTATGTAATACTTGTAATTAGCTGCAGCTTTCACACACATAAAGATACAGTACATGGGTAATATTCCATATTTACATAAGAAGTGTAAAAAGACTAGGGCAACTTTCAGCTCTTTCTGTACCTTTGTGTAAAATTAATTATATTTTTTAATGTGGCAAATTCCAAATTAGTACCTTTCCCAAAAAAGAAAACCAAATTATATTATCACTGTAGCAACATAACATCCTTACTGGTGTTGTTTTATCATAATATGCATATGTATCACCACAAAATACTATTATTAACATGTTTATTTCCACTAAAAATACTTCCATAAAAATCAAATTTGTTTACAGAAACTGAAATTTTTTCTTTTTAATTTGTAATTTCACATCAGTTTTCTAGGAGTTTACTTATAGAGCAGTTACTTTTGATTCAATTATCTCCACATCCATCTCTCCACAATGTTCACAATTTAAGCTTTCTTTATTTTGTAACACACACTTATATCTAAGACTCTGTGAACATATATGGACATCTACATTTTCTCTGGGTTACTGTCTCTGCTGTGTTGACGCTGAAGTCCACTGTTGCCCACACCACCGCTGCTGTGAGTGCTAGTAACCACAATGCCGCCTGTAGAGGCAGTGCGCTCCTTTAACGAAGAGATTGAAGTGAGAGTCTTTTGGAACCAAGTACTTTTTGTAGCCTGTAACTCTGTCATGGCTGTATTCAACTGATGTGTCAGATCCTGCAAGGAAAGTTTTGTTCTGAGTTTTGGTAAAATAGAGGAAGAACAACAAAAGATTCCAGGAAAAATATTACAACTTACAGTAAAACCTCGATAAATCAGATTTCAATATATCAGAATTTGCTTTTTTGGGACTCTGAGGTGTTCTGGTCACCAGAAATACTAAAAGAAAAAAATCATGTTCTAAGAAATGGGAAGATTAAGAAAACAAAATTCTCATGAAATGGAACAAACTTACTGAATTCAGTCAGTTCTGCTACAACGCGATAGTTTTGTTCTTGTAAAACCTCGCGTTGTGGAAATTCGTGCAATAGAAATAACAGGGCTTGTGGAGAAAATAGGGTTAGGTGCAGATTACTCGAAATCGAAAAAAAATTTAGTAGTTACCGTATATCTCGGCCTATAAGGCGTCGGGGTGCATAAGACGGCCCCCCCAAATTTCCATTTAAAAAGTAGTTTTTGAGCTCTATTCGCTGTATAAGACCAGTACCCCAAATGTGACACTTACCCACTGACTCAGTAGTCCTCTACCAACCATCCTTGGTTTTTTAAAATAAGGCCAATTCACTTCAAGTAATGTCATCAAATGTTACCCGCTGGTGTAGTGTAAACACTAGTGACGTCACTGAAGCGTCTGCTATTTACCGGTAACTGGAACTAATGTCGGTGTCGAGTAAAATTTTTCCATTTACTTGAAATGGATTTACCGATTTATTTGTTTATTTATAATATACTGTAACATATTAAACACACTGCAAGTATTTTCTTTAATTTATATGCTTGCTTCACACGAGACGATCGGTGGTGGGAGTGTTACCTCGTCTCGGTGGTGGGACTGTGTTCCCACTGTTTACCGTACTTTTTTTTAGTAAGTTCTTTTTTGTTATATTTTTTACTAAAAGTGTTATTTTATGTGGATAAAAATGTTACAATGGACTTAAAACTATAAAAAATCATCTAAGCATGCTTGAAAACATACATATCGACACCAAGATCACCCAGATTGACCAACTACATCAATTTCTATAAGAAAAATCAACTTTTGAAGGTCAATATGGCGGTCACCTTGAAAAATGGTCGCCATCTTGAATTTTTAAATGGCCAATCAGGCAGACTTGACTAGTAACCATTAGAGAATTACCATGCCAAATTTGGTGCTTGTACCACCATTTTCATGATTCTCTTGAAAAATTGCATTTAGCTGCCCCACTAATGTCACCACTCCCATCTCAACATGACACTCGTATACTGAAATATTGTATTTCATACTACATATGACTTTACAAAAAGAAATGTCCACGTCTGGTTAAATAACTCTTGTAGATATAATACCAGTTGAATAAACGAAACTAAAAAACTGGAGATTGTAATTACAGTGAAGCCTTGACAACTCCATTATGAAGTTAGGGATTAGATGACGCCAAATACAATCACCTTAATGCACTTTAAGAGAGAGGAGTCACCGTGCCAGGGCTTAATATTATCCTGGACCCTAGAGGTTGATGACGTATTCAGTGTCGGGCAGAAATACATCGATGTACACAGCACATGATCCCAATCAACTCCAGTATAGGTGTTAATAATGTAGAGGTGACCAGGTGTGTTGCACGTTGGTAGTGTTGGATGGTGATGCAGGAAAGAGGTAGTGTGTTGAGGGTGGTGTGTGGTTATGACTCACTCCCACAACCCCCCCCACACCACTCACACATCCTCACAACTGTACCACAAAGCCCCCACACTACTCATACAGCATCCTCACAACACTACCACAACCCCCCCACACCACTCACACATCCTCACAACTGTACCACAAAGCCCCCACACTACTCATACAGCAGCCTCACAACACTACCACAACCCCCCCACACCACTCACACATCCTCACAACTGTACCACAAAGCCCCCACACTACTCATACAGCATCCTCACAACACTACCACAACCCCCCCACACCACTCACACATCCTCACAACACTACCACAACCCCCCCACACCACTCACACATCCTCACAACTGTACCACAAAGCCCCCACACTACTCATACCGCATCCTCCTAACACTACCACTGCACAACCCCCTACTCACCGGCACAACCCCCACACCACTCACACATCCTCACAACTGAACCACAAAGCCCCCACACTACTCATACCGCATCCTCCTAACACTACCACTGCACAACCCCCCCACACCACTCACACATCCTCACAACTGAACCACAAAGTCCCCACACTACTCATACCGCATCCTCCTAACACTACCACTGCACAACCCCCCCACACCACTCACACATCCTCACAACTGAACCACAACCCCCCCACACCACTCACACATCCTCACAACTGAACCACAAAGCCCCCACACTACTCATACAGCATCCTCATAACACTACCACAACCCCCCCTACACCACTCACACATCCTCACACTACCACAACCTCCCACACCACTTACACATCCTCACAACTGTACCACAAAGCCCCCACACTACTCTTACAGCATCCTCACAACACTACCACAACCCCCCACACCACATACACATCCTCACAACACTACCACAACCCCCCACACCACTCACACATCCTCACAACACTACCATAATAAAATTAATTATTTCTAGTGTGGTCGACTTCCTACACAAAGACAGGCTATAAATAGCTGTCTTATCTCAACCTCCTTCCTTCCCCCTACATCCCTCTGTTCTCAGAGAGGTCTTGGTAAATAACTTTTGTTTGTTTATTTTCATTGTTTGTCTAATTTATCATGTTGTATCAAAGTAATATTACTAAAAGTTTTAGGCAGCTACCAAATGGGGAGATTCTACTGCCTGGGAAGATATTGGAAGCACAATGTACAGTATTGTCTAATGGTAGACCCTACTTCCATATGGCATCACGACAATTGTGACCAAGTCTTAGGTTGCTGATTTATCTTTCTGTCTCATTTACACACAATTGCAGAGTTTCAATTGTTTCTCTTCCTTTGACAACACAACATACATACAATATAATGTTTCTCACCTTTGATCTTTTTTCCATTTATTTATTGTTGGTTATTTAAAATAATGCCAATTCACTTCAAGTATTGGCATCAAATTATACCGGCTGGTGTACACTAGTGACTCACTTAAGCGGCAGTTATTTAATTGGAACTAATGTTGGTGTGAGTAAAATATTTCCATTTACTTAAAATAGATTTGCCGATTTATTTGTTTATTTATTTATTTATAATATACTGTAATACATTAAACACACTGCAAGTATTTTCTTTAATTTATATACTTGTTTCGCGAAAAAGGGAGGCTAGCATTATAACTGGTAGGTGATCATTAAGGACCAAACTCCGAATCCATGACTCCATGAAGTGACTTCTGTTCATCATTTATATCCTAAATTTACCACTGTCGGTAGTTTCAAGAATTAACGCAGTCATTTACTGAATATTCTTTGTAAAAAAATTAATTTTAAATTAATTATTTATAGGAGATAAGTATTATGATCAGTAAATATACAGATATGCATTACTGACCACCTCCGAACACAAGGACGGCTAAAAATAGCTACAGGCGGTCACAGTCAAGGTCACTTTCCCTGGTAGGACTTTGTGAGTGGTTTACCATGTTTCCATCACCACTCTTGACACGCAATATTTAAGAGGTAAGAATTTTATACTTGGTGATTAAGACGACCCCCTAACTTTGGGCAGATTTTTTTAATGTTCAAATTCCGTCTTATAAGCCGAGATATACGTAGCCTAACACAAAGGATAGCACAGTCTAAATAAATGTTACATTCATATCTAATAATGAAATCATACAGTAAATGTAACGCTTTACCTTGAAAAAATATGAATATAACTTGATGGGGGAGAAGGGTGATTATGAGGTTGATAACATCAAGCTTCTCTTCAAGTGTTATAGCCTTTCTTTTACGATCACCACCGGGATTGCGATCACCAGAACGCTTCTTGGAGATATACTTCTTTTCCATATTCACAGTTAACACCACAAAATTAGAGAAATAGTAAGCAAAAATCACTGAGGATGCTTCAAAACAACCCACGTGTTTCAACTGATCGTGTGATGGAAACAGAGAGCGCGGGTGTCAAACGCTATTAGTCCGCACTGCGAGACATTATTTTTATTTATTTTTTTCATACAGTATTTATGGGAACAGCTAAATTTGCAAAAAAGAGGATGAAATTTTTAGGGTCCTTATCAAATAACACTTCACAAACAAAACACATGAATCAATTGAACATGTGATGTCGAACGTGAACTGTAAACACTGCATAACCCCACGCCAAGCGACAGTACACTTAAAACGTTCGAGTGGAATCGCGTTACAGCCAAAACGCGTTCGCGTTTTACAAATATCGTTCTTCTATTCATCAATCGTGTTATAGCCAATTCACGTTGACAAAACACGCATTGTAGTAGAAATGACTGTACTGAACAGTGGTCTAATCAGATTTGCTATAGACCTACTGAGAACTAAGACACTTGAGTATGTAAACAGGCTGGGGCTGATCAGGTGTTGCCACATTAGTCAGGTTTATTTATTTATTGATTCAGTATTATATTCTCATATGATTAGCGTCTTATGGTTTATGGTTCATCATGATTAATATAACATCTTCAGTAATAGAGAAAAATACAATACTGTATGTAATTCGTAATGTGACTTGAAAATAAAAGGATAAGCTGTATCAGAAGGTTATTTACTCAAAATACATTCATGTGAGAGCTATCAGCAGACCATCTTACAACAGGGGTCACTATAACACACTGTACTTGTATAGTATTTGATATGAAGATTCTTCCTAAAAACGTTATTTACTACCTTTGAATGCAATATGATGGCTTTATTTGGCTACTTGTACACTTAGACAAATGATTAATGAATCAGGGTTGCAATACGTCCGTATTTTCCCGGACATGTCCTCCATTTAGGTCTCGAAAGCTTCATCCGGAAGTAATTTTTAAAATTCTTCAAAAGTTCAGAATTTCATCTTCCATCATTTTCTCCACGAAAAAAACATGAAACTGTAATAACGAGAGACAGAGAGAGACAGAGAGAGGGGAGGTGGAAACCATAGAGATCTCGTTCAGTTTTCTTCAGCTGATAAGTCACGTGCACGCCTGTACGGTGTTGTCAACTTAGCTGCTAGCAGTTTTTGGGCTATCATGTAGTGCCATGTACTGCTTTTCTTTGTTCTTCAGCCACGTGCTTTATAATATATATTTTTTGTATTTAGTGCTATTACAGCCATAAATGAAATGTTGAAAGTACAGTGAGTTCTGCTATAACGCGTGTTTTGATAACGCGAATTTGCTCTAACGCGATTTATGAATTCGGAACAATATTTGTATAACGCGATCGCTTGTTTGCTATAACGCGATTTTTGCTAACTATTTCTCCAATTTTGTGGTATTAACTGTGAATATGGTAAAGAAGAATATCTCCAAAAAGCATTCTGATGATAGAATTCCCGGTGATTATCGTAAAAGAAAGGATATAACACTTGAAGAGAAGCTTGATGTTATCAACCTCAAAATCACCCTTCTCCCCCATCAAGTTACATTCATATTTTTTCAAGGTAAAGTGTTAAATTTACTGTATGATTTCATTATTAGATATGAATGTAACATTTATTTAGACTGTGCTATCCTTTGTGTTAGGCTAACTACTAAATTTTTTCGATTTCGAGTAATCTGCACCTAACCCTATTTTCTCCATAAGCCCTGTTATTTCTATTACGCGATTTTCTATAACACGATATTTTACAAGAACACAATTATCGCGTTATAGCAGAACTACCTGTATACCATTTTTTTCTTATGGCTTTTTTTACACTGTACAATACCCAGGTCACAATGAATGTAAACTCTGATCATTAGTATACTCATTATTCCGTTGTTTTATTGTTACCGTTAATAAATGGTGGAAATAGAGGCCTTTTAATTCCCATATAAGATACTGTAACACAAGAACTCTCCTAATGCAAACTTTGGGCAAAAAAGAATAATGATGATAACAGCATAAAAATCACATATACTAACCTGGTTTTTACATTCAGACTCTACCAGTGCTAATTTGGTCTGGGCCAGCTCCAACTCCAGCTCACGGACCTGCTGGTTAAGCTTGGTTGCAACAGGAGATTCATCAATTCCCAGCTCTCCTGGTGGTCCCGTGACAGGTGACAGAATACCACTACACTTCTCACACGAAGATACTTTAGCCTAAAGAAAAAAAATTAAAAGAATTACAAGCACTAATATATATATATATATATATATATATATATATATATATATATATATATATATATATATATATATATATATATATATATATATATATATATATATATATATATATATATAAAATCATAACACCTACAGTGATTTACTTGCATATATATATATATATATATATATATATATATATATATATATATATATATATATATATATATATATATATATATATATATACATATATATATACATATATATATATATATATATATATATATATATATATATATATATATATATATATATATATATATATATATATATATATATATATATATATATATATATATGCGCATACTTGGCACACACACACACATATCAAGAAGCGCTCAACACACTGGCCTTTGGACTCTCACTGACCATCATCACGACCTCATCTGCAAATTTGGTAGAAGCTTCTGCACCATCCTTGACACGGCTCCTACCTACCTGATCCCTAGCCCGAGAATTGCTGTTCGACACCACAACCGCATCCAGCCCATACATGCACGAACTGATCGCTATAAGAACAGCCCAGTCCCAACCATTGTAAAAATTATCAATAACTTGTAACAAACCAGTGTATTCACTCCCAGTAAATACTACTTCTTGCACTGTCACTATGTTGAAATGCCCTGTAGTCTGAGCTTTTCCTTATCTAGTTATTATATATCTTATTTATATCACTTATGTTATTTGTATATTAATTGTAATTCGAAACCCATTCCCCAATTATGTAACTGTATATTTTCTGCTGCCAAGTTCTTTCAATAAACCGTTAACTATTATTATTATTATTATTATTATTATTATTATTATTACACACACACACACACACATATATATATATATATATATATATATATATATATATATATATATATATATATATATATATATATATATATATATATATATATATATATATATATATACATACATACATACATACATACATACATACATACATACATACATACATACATACATACATACATATATATATATACATATATATATATATATATATATATATATATATATATATATATATATATATATATATATATATATATACACCTAGACCCCGACTTACGGCGGGGTTAGGGACCCAAATCCAGGTCGTAAGTCCGACATAGATAAAAAAAAAATAAAAATAAAAAATTTTTTAATAAAAAATCTACAATGAAATACAGTACAGTAAAAGTAATGAATAATGATGAATGGATACAGTACAGTGAAAGTAATAAATAATAAGGAATGGATACAGTGTGACTGAGCACTTAACCTTTAATGTAGTCAGCTGAATGCACATGGGGCCCCCATAATTTTCTAATTATACATGGAGACTACATTAACTGGAAACGTTTCGGTATAGAAAATGCGTGTGTCATTTGAAAAAAAAAAAGGTCCCTGCGGCGGTCGTAAGTCCACGTAGTCGTAAGTCGGGGTCTAGGTATGTATATATATATATATATATATATATATATATATATATATATATATATATATATATATATATATATATATATATATATATATATATATATAAATTCACAAATATTCAAGAGCACAACTTTCGTGATATTTACTCCACTGGAAATGAATGTAAACATAGAACCAATTACTGTATTGGCGGACTAGCTGATAGCTGATGCACACAACAAAGAGTGTTTCTCGTAAGGCTTTTGTTAATCAAAGCTTTGTTCGTTAATGGCATTGAAAATCCTTATAGGAGCTAATTCGGTAACTGAAATTTCGTTAATTGAGGTACCACTGTATTTGGTTGGGAGCCTGAACAAATACACAATCAGTACATATTTTCTCTCATTTGTTGTCATTCACAGCCATAAACAGTAACTTCTGCTATGATACTCCCCTTCCCAGTTGCTTCACACAAGCCAGCATCACCCATCAAAAGCATATCTTTCCCTACGTACAGTAACACTGATGCTGTGCTCTTGATCAATACGTGCACATGGTTGCTTCGGGGACATCTATTCCCTTCACTTGTAAACGCATCCATCACCCTGTCCTTCCAACTCCATCTTGTTTCTTCCTCTCCCTCCTGCCTTCCACCTTTGACTTACACACTCTATTTCCCTCCTAATAAGTCAAAACAATCTGAGCACACTTCATCTGCCCTCTGCCCAACACTTCTGAAATCTGAGAAAATGCATCCCCTCTCACCCAATGATCCTCAAGTGTTTACATACTATATACTGCCATGTGCCCAGGGAATTTTGTCTGAAAATGTGCCCATTACTTCCCGGTTCCATTCATCATTCACTGTTCCATGTACTGAAAGGTTCCATTCATCATTCACTGTTCCATGTACTGAAAGGTTCCATTCATCATTCACTGTTCCATGTACTGAAAGGTTCCATTCATCATTCACTGTTCCATGTACTGAAACATTTACCATTAGTTAGCACCTTTTCCTTGTTGATACAGAGCCTATTATATGCATTTATCATGTACACCTATCAAACAGAACCTATAATATACACCTATTATACACAGCCTATATACTCCTATCAAACAGAGCCTATAATATACACCTATTATACACAGCCTATATACTCCTATCATACAGAGCCTATAATATACACCTATCATACAAAGCCTATAATATACACTTATCACACAGATCCTATAACATATACCTACGTATCATCCAATCCATTTGTGACTTTTCCTCCTTCCATCTTTAACATTCTAATAACATTATATAAATGAACAAGAAAATGACAAAAGCCTTTGGGTTAGACTGACCTTATACATATTAATAGTCTGAGTATTGGCAGCCTGTTCTTTGTCTAATCTCTCGGAGAGCTGGGAGCAGATCTTCTTATAGTCAGCGATGATGGCCCCGTTTCTGTGAGCTTCTACATCGCCCTTCTCCACTTCACGCTTCAAGAGCTCCTTCACCTGTTTGACGAGATCTCATAAATCATGAGCGATGAAACATGAAAGTAACTGAAATTATTTTAATGTTTGCTATTTAAGTTTGGTTGGATTAGGTTTGGTTGGATTAGGTTTGGTTAGGTTAGGTTTGGTTAAAAATTAGGTTGGTGTATATAGTACATACATACATGTCACAATTAAGCACAAATTTTAACCTCTTCTCTTACAACATACTGTACAGTACTGGACATACCTGGTTGGCTTCTAGGAGGAGCCGCTTCTTCTCATCCTCAGCATCACACAACATGGAGTTCAAGCTTTTTACTTCCTTGTTTAGACTATCACATTTATCTTCAAGCTGTAAAAATTACCAATGTGGTTAAAGAAAAAAGGTCTTGCTGGAAGAAATGGAAAGCCTTTTCTAACACAAAAACAGTTCTGCAGTTGACAACACAAGTCAAGTGAATATAACCTATTACTTATTTAGGTATGGCACCCAGTGGCAAATCCTGACCTAAGATCTTGAGCATGCTATCTATTTTTTAGAGAGGGGAGGGGGGTGGTTGCTGTACCTAGGTGGTTTAACATTAAATACTATTTTGAGATAATATGATAATAAAAGCTTTCAAGTAGGACTGTGCATGTCACTGTCACTGACGCGTTGTTGTTCATCAAGCTGATGATCAATTCTCGTTCTTCCGAAACTATTAAGCTCTGAGCAGTGAGCATGCGCCGCATGGCTAGCATGCTCAGAGGATTCGCCACTGATGGCACCTAACATGTCTGCTGTAACATAAGTCACCTGTCCTTTAAGAGATTATCAAATTATTCTTTCCTGACTATAAATACAGATGCCACCCTTTCCCGCCACAGACACCAACTGCTCCGAGAAGCCTCAGTCCACACGTGCCTACCGTACTGTGAACGCTACTGTGATTACCTCTTCTGTTTGTCCTCCCACGTGCAGTCCACATGCCTCCTGGACATAAACCAGCCTCATCAAAGGCAAATATTACTAGCAATGACTCTAAAGTGACCAATAGATCAAGAATAGTAATGACCTTAACGGAAAAAACAGTTTTATTGGACAAGCTCAGAGGTGGTATGAGCTATGGCTTTAGATGTGGTGAAGACCGACAATTCATTTGCGTCTTTTGTCAGAATACAAGTCTTCAAGTGGAGGAATGTGGGTGGAAGAGGACTGACTGGCTGGCTGGCTGGCGTGACTGCATGAGGGCGGGCAGACGCCGGGACAGCAGGGAGAGGCTGGCAATGCGGGTGTTGCCGACCTCAGCAAAATATAATTCTTTTTATTTACTTGTAAATAATTTTTTTTTTGTAAATACTGTAACTGTGTTTACGTTTTTCCATTATTATGGAAAACACGTGATTATTGTACAAACATTGACAGATTCTGGAGGTAGCAATGACAAATGAAAAGTAAACATGAAAAGTAATGAAACAAGTGGGTATTAAACCTTATCCATGCTGTGCCTCATGTTTATCTTGCTGGTAACAAGCTCATGGGCCAGGTCATCATTTTCACGTTCAAGCCGCATGTTGTCATCGAGGAGTCGACGATTTTCACGTTCCAGGCGTATCACAGGGTCCTCCTGCATGGCCTCTTGTTCTGCATAAAAAAACATATTTTTCTTAAAGACATAAGTAACCTAGGCTTGGTATCCTCTCCTAAATGAAGAAGACTTATGTGATGATAAACAGTACTGAATTATTCAATAAGTTTGTTGCTATGCTCTCCTTATCCACTGGTGAAATAATGTCTAAGATATTTTCACCTTCTATACAAGAATAATACTTTATGGTACATATACCACAACCCACAGAGGGGACGTAGAACAAAATTATGTGACATTTTATATACAGATAACATGAATAGAACTTCCATATATGAAGAGTTTACTGCATTTCCCTTCACACTTACATTACAGCACCAACTTTATAATACTAAATATAATATAGGAATTATTGTACCTACAGGTATCCCCCTATTTATGATGGGGTTACATTCCTGAAAAACCCATTGCAGGTCGAAATATCATAAATTAGGATCATTACAACATGAGGTTCAATGGGATACATTCCCACCCAGTCCAACACCCACATGTATCACTGAATAAAAAAATATTCCTACACTAATAATATACCTACAACACAATTACACTATACAACACTCACCACACCATTAAGAACATGCCTGGTCATCATCACATCACATGTTCCCACAGCCTGTGGGGAGTCTGGGGAGGCTTTACAATGTTAAGCTTTACCTCCAGAGACACGGTTTTCCTTGGTGCCTTGGCCTTCTCTGACATTTTTAAAGTTACACTGCTTACTTCACAGTAACAGAAATCGAGCAAAAGCACTTGTCAAAAACAGAGCAAACGATGATAACGTTATTGTGGCCGACACTGCTCACATTGTGTTCACAACAACAACAAAGACAAAAAAGCACTTTACAGTCACAAAAACATAGCAAAAATAACTTGTCACTAAAACAGAGTACAACATGAACATTAGTGATGTCCTCTCACTGTAAGGTAAAAAACCCTCCAATGATAAATAACAACATCGATACTGACCGATAATCGTCAACCTACACGATCATGGCCATGAGCAATCACCATGGAACAAAGCTTGGTACTGTAGTGCACCGGGTGGCTGCGTGGCAGAGCTCAGGTAGACCGCAGCTGACAAGTGAACCGAGAGTTGACCATCATTCATGAGGATTGTTTTCACCGTAAATAGGATGGTGGTCTTAATACATCGCCATCGTTAAAGTGGAATATTGTAGATAGGGAGATCAAAGATCATCGTAGATTGGGGGATACTTGTATTGCAATAATGCATGAAAACTCATACACTGAATAATATATAGGGAAATCTTACAAAGTCAAAAGACATTACAATCTGAAACCAACATAGACACTGGCAGAACAATAACACACTACTAAAATCGCAATAATACAAACAAGATACATGAGGTCATCATATGGAGCCAGGACAGGATTTGGGATAATGTACACCTAAATCAACACAATATTTATACAGATGTATCTATATAAACCATCTAAATTTAAAATCTTAATACAGTTCTGTCTTACTCTTTGTTCTCCATCTCATCGTGGACACAACAGAACTGTCACACTCTCCATGTAAACAGAGTGAGGCACAGACTTTGGTCATGGGAGTTGTGGACTTATCATTGCTGCATTATCTGTGGCAGCTCAGTTGCCACACTTAACAATACAGTATTTTGCATGTCTTAGTTTTGTGCTATAAATTACTCTGTATACATTATATAACTTAAGAGTTAACTCTGTGGACAAGTAACAAATTCTCACAATAATGTTTATCTTCTAAATATCAATGATACTTGAGAATAAAATAAAAGTACATAATATCACTTGTGGTAACTTGTATGTTGACTCTCCTTAGCAGGTAGTGTGTGACCAGAGTATACATATTACATATGGCACATACTACTGCCTTGTGGTGAAGTAAACAAACATAGGAATGACATGGATGCCACATACCTCAGGTGGTGGTATATACACACATTGATTTTAATTCTGATAATGTCAGTATCAAGTGATTATCCAAGAAAAAAAAATGGTTTTATGTTGCATATGAATGAATGAAATTATGAAATATTATTTTCATTGGTACATACATGTATATTAACACTGTAGCTGTATTACAAAGATCATTATGTCAATCAATGTACAGATCAGGAGAGAATGACAGAAGGACAGGCAGAGTCATACCATCATGTGTTTCACCTCATATGGGTGTATAAAAACCTTTGCCCATACTGCCTGCTACATGTCAACAGTCCAATGTAATCAGATAATCTAAGGATGCATATAAAGAAGCCTATGAACTCTAAACTAAATAATGAGAGACAGGTGTAAATCACCATGTTATAAATACTTAAAAAATTGATGGAAATGAAATGGAGAAGAATGTAAGCAGAAAAGGAAAAAGAGAGGAAAGATGATGGGGAACTAAAGCACAGACTAAAGAACGATGAAGAAAACCAGAAAAAAGATAGACAGGGGTCCAAGAAAAGGGTTACTGTATCTTCAACAAGCTTCAGTACTGTACCTTTGAGGGCCAGATATTCTTTCTCATACTTCTTTAACTTCTTAACCTTGAGAGAAGTAGCTATCTTGAATAACTGTCTGGCAACATCTTCATTCCGATATTTCTTGGGTAAGGAAACTCGAAAATACTTGAGAATTCCTTCGAAGTCTGAGGACAGGAGCTCCTTCTTCGACATCTGTGTTGAGAAATGAGTAATAGCCTGAGACATAATGAGGTGACAAAACTAAGGACAACTATCCAACACTTATCATGGGCACAGTACCAAGGCAGCCAATACAGTACACAAGTTGGCAAATTTAGTTTGGGCTCCAACCAGACAAAAGTTACTCGTATAATCTGCCGGGAGAAGACATTTGGACACCCAGTAACCTGACCACACACAGAAACACCTAGGTGGACTGACACACCTTTACCATAATACATCTACTCTTTCACAATATACAGTGAATATAATCCTTCATTAACTAATTCCTACATTCACTCAAGTATATTAAACAGACTGTAACACCCAATAAACATACCATAACTTATTTAGAAAGATCCTCATTAATTTACCACCAACTATTTCATTCAAAAAGATGTTTAAAATAAAAAGATATTCATTACAAATAGAACAGCTATAGAAAAAATATAATAAATAAATCCAGCAGCAACCTTCTGAAGCTGATAATTACTTCACTACAGTTAAACCTTTGATATCTGAGCTATCTAGGTTGCTGTTGTTGAATTATTTTTCTGGCCGTCGAACACTTAGGTCATTATGGCCGTAGACTTGTTCAAGGTGTTGAATTTTGGCGTGGGAGATCACTCCCATCACTAAATTATTTTCTTCGTGGATTTCTAATACGATTGGGACGTCTGCCACTTGCCTGGCCTCAGCCCATTCAGAGAAGGTGACCATAAGGCCACCATTCACTGGTCTGCAGACGACCTTTGTAACCCCTTTGATCCCTGAGGAGTCAAAAAACTCCAGCTCCACATTGTCAAAAAGCTGACCAGTATAGCAGCCCTGGTTGGCTACCCCAAGACCCTACCAAAAGAAGTACGACTGGGATGGGAAACCATCCCAGCTAAACCATTGTTGCCAGACTGCCTGGCAAAACTGCCTGACACAGGACTGTACCTCGGGAGCAGTGAGAGGTATCTTTGCTCACTATCTAGTGATGAAGAAGATGATGGATATGTGAAGATGGCAAATGCTGTGAATAAAATTAAAATTTAAAAGAAAAAGTCAAATATATATTTATTATTCTTTGGTACAGTCACCCAAGAGAGTCCTGTTGCCTCTCCTGCTGCTCCACAAACCCAAAAATTCAGACTTATGAGCCTGAAACAGTAGAGATTGATGCATTATTTTGTCCATAAATGCTTTAGATTCACAAGTCTGAATCTTGGGGTTCTTAGTTCAGCAGCAGAGGTGACAGGATGTTTATGGGTGGCTGTACATCAACACAGAGTATAAATTAATTACCTGTAAACTTAAACATCTCACTTCTTCATCATTTATTTTCTTCAGTTTCATTTTAAAATTTTTCATTCTCTCACATCCAAACAGGATAGCTCCAAGTCTCTCTCTCATCTGTTACAGTCAGCAGTTGCTCAAAATATTCTCCACTTCTGCCTTACTTCCTTTTATACAATATTATATCCCCTCTTTCTCATTCTTAATCACTACTTCCTATTGCTTCTAGCTTTTCTCACATACTGTAATTCAGTTCCCTTTATAACACCTTCTTGTCTCAGTCAAACCTTTGACAATCTTTCTCCTAAACCTCCATCTATCTATCCATCTTTTTCCTTTCCTTTAACAACCCAGTACGGTACAGTATTCCTCCTTTCTTCAATATCTCCCAACTTGCAAGTGCCACTCAAACGTACTTCTCCTCTCCTTTGTTATACCCCACTAACCTCTCCTCCCATAATCCCATCATCTTGTTTTTCACTCTATTTCTCCATACACTCATAGTTTTACAATGTATCCATTTTTCTATGACCACTTTACTTCACTATCTCGTCATACATTTCAGCCACTCTTAATGGGATTCTAAGTTTGCAGTCAGCGGTCAGTGGTTTGATTTCCAGGTGCTCCCAGTTCACTCAGCTGTAAATGGGTACTTAAGCCTACAACTTGGGGAAGTGAAGGCGGTCATGAGTAGTACCGGCCCTGCTGCCTCCTTGTGTACGTAAGGGTTAGTGTACAGTGTGCTGTATCCACACTGTCCATAAACCTTAAGCCCTGGGTTAGGGTGCTGCTGGCAGTACCCCCCCCCCCCTCCCATGAGGATAAATCAAGAAAAAAAAAGAAAGAAAAAAAACGGCGAGAATAAGCGGACTTTCTGGAACGTCACCCTGGGCGCGCTGGTCGGACGTTCTGGAAAGTCACCCAGGGCCTAAGGGTTAATAGGCAGTCATGCCTACAGGACCCAATTTCCACTTTTTCATGACTGCAGGAACTGTGAGGGTCAGAACACATATTTTCATATCTATGGTCAAGTGGTTTGGGATGAGGAATGAGCTCATCTTAGGGTTTTAGTCTCGTGAATATGGACCTTCTCAATGGTACCCAGGACATGATCTACTGGTTGACTTACTACCAATCTCTGCTGGGTAGGTAGACAGATGTGAAGTACAGTACTTACCTGCAACAGAGCAAGTGCCACCTGGAAGACTGAGTCTATGCCGGTGAGCAAGAACAGATCAAGGTAGTGGAACACCATGAACAAGGGAAATTTGGCAGTGTAGAGTGTGAGGAACCACTGGCTGGCAAACATGTGGATCTCGACTCCCTGGTCCTGGAAGTGCAGCCACAACTCTGGCAGTTGTTCCTGTACACCACAAAGAAGAGGACCATCACTCATGATGAGCTACATTGTTTAACTTTAATCAGGATAACATATAATGGTACTTTTAATGACATATGCTAAAACTCTTAGAATGATAAGTTGTATTCTTCAGTAGGATAAGACATACTCTGGGTAAGATAAGCTATACTCTAGGTAAGATAAGGACTGTTATACTCTTAGTCAGATAAACTTTACTGTAAGTTATATTCCAAGAAATCCTGCTGTTTTTGTTTCTTAAGTTTCACATCTTTTTAAACAGACGTTCGAGGTGATATACACAAGAGTCAGAGACAAGTTTTAGAGGAAGACAAAACCAACTGCCCAACTTGTATGTTGATGGAATATTACATGAATATACGTACGGTACATTGTGATATTTTGCAGAGTACTGTACACCACATAATATGAAACATCTGCAAAAACAGATCGAAATTCTGCAGACAAGTGGACATAGTGTTGGTATTTATATTCTGAATTTACTTGCCCATATAAAGTACAGTATACAGTACTTACCTCCATTAACTTGGCAAGTTGGTAAAATCTCATGTGGAGTATTTCAAAGCCATCCTTGAACAAATCTCTTAAGCCATATTCAAACATTATCTTGACTAGTACACAGAATGTCTGTTCCTCTGGCATCTGAAATTTTTTTTATTTTTAATTATCTTAAAACTTATACTTGACACAGAGTGGAGGACACTTCAGAAACTTTGTTTTTTTGCAAGACTAGTGTTGTTAATAACAAATAATTCTTTCCCAGAATAATTAAATAAATGTTATATACATAGTATACTGTACACCTAATTACACTTGATGTACAGTGTATCTGCAGACATCACAAAAGTCTCTTACTACCTTCTGTTAGATCTAGAAAATAGGTCAAGGGAACACTGGATTAACCTCAATCCTTATTTATAGTTGCTGGAGTAACCCTGTAAGTATTAACCAAAGTTGAAAACAGAACCGGACTTTGTTCCTGAAGTAAAAGTATTGTTACATTCGCAAAATGTTACTCAGGTAGAAGTAAAAGTATCCAAAGTTTAATGTACACAAGTAAAGTAAAAAGTATCACATCTATAAAGTACTCAAGTACTGAAAGTAAAAAGTAACAACAAAATTATCAAATGTCTCAAGTATTAAAGTAAATTCACAGTAAATTATAAAAAACTAGTTAACTAAAGATAAAAATAAAGGACACAACATTACACATGTTTATTAGCAAATTTTTCTATTGTGATTAATCAATAACTGAATTTTAAAATTATGGTTGTCCAATCAGGATCTTTTAGGCCTAAATACAGAGTTGTAAAAAGTACCAGACTTTGTTACTTAAGTAAAAGTATTGTTACATTGGCAAAGTGTTACTCAAGTAGAAGTAAAAGCAACCAAAGTTCATTGTACAGTACTCAAGTTGAAGACCAAGCCCCTGAAGGAAAAGTGGGGAGAAGAGAGGGGATTTGATGGGGGAGGGGGGATAAGAGGGTAGGCTGGGTGAGGTTGATGGTCAAGGTGCTAATGGACACAAGAAGATCAAAGGGAAATCCGCTGTCATGGGCACTGCCACCTGACCTGACGTCACCTCACCTCACGAGACCTCTAGATATGTGACCACATGCTGTCTCCCTACACCCACACTGTACCCTTCAAGGCTCCACTCACACCATACCCACCACTCACACAATGCTTTTACTATGGTTATTAATTAGTTAATTAATTAATATATTATTAGTTTGCATGTAACGACTAACGATTTTTGTTTTTCAATTGTACTGTATTGGAGTAAAAGTATTAGAAACCATACTGTAAAAGTACTGTACTAAAAAAATTTGAGCACTTTTTAAAAGGTATATCCCCCAAAATATTACTTGAGTACAGTACTCAAATAAATTTATTTAGCTACTTTACAACTCTGGTATTAACTGATCTGACTCTTTACTACTAAGACAGAGACTGGAAGAAGTGTGTTGGTAACAAAGAAAAACGAAGATAAGATAAAATAAGAACACCCCCACCCACCCACCCACCCACCCACCCACCCACCCACCCACCCACCCACCCACACCCACCCACCCACCCACACACACACACACACACACACACACACACACACACACACACACACACACATCCGAACCGAAGGGTCAAGACGTACCTGGCGCTCCTCTCGGAGCAGCCAGGTCAACTGTTATGTTGGCCCATACCAACTCCCTCCCCTGAACCCTCCTCCCCACCGGAATATCAACATGTTCTCGCCAGAAGTTACTATTTCATTTAGGAAAGGAATGGAACCAGTGTTAAACAGAGGTGAACAGTGGTGAACAGTGCTTAAGTCAGTGAGAACAACTCAACAGTAACAGTGGTACCCAAGTTGACCTTCACACAGTGAGGTCCCAGGTACCCAGTGATAACGGCCCGTGAGACCCAACAACCAGCGATGTGTTAATCCGTCTACGATAGGAAGGCCTGGAACCACACCTCACTCATATAACACCATCTGTGAGGGAATTACTACACCACGTGAGGCCCCTCATAACACCATATGTGAAGGAGTTACTACACCACGTGAGGCCCCTCATAACACCATCTGTGAGGGAATTACTACACCACGTGAGGCCCCTCATAACACCATCTGTGAGGGAATTACTACACCACGTGAGGCCCCTCATAACACCATCTGTGAGGGAATTACTACACCACGTGAGCCCCTCATAACACCATCTGTGAGGGAATTACTACACGTGACCCCTTATAACACCATCTGTGAGGGAATTACGGGCCCTCATAACACCATCTGTGAGGGAATTACTACACCACGTGAGGCCCCTCATAACACCATCTGTGAGGGAATTACTACACCACGTGAGGCCCCTCATAACACCATCTGTGAGGGAACTACACCACTAGGCCCCTCATAACACCATCTGTGAGGGAACTACTACACCACGTGAGGTCCCTCCTAACACCATCTGGGAGGGAGTTACTACACTACGTTTTTGCTGTTCAACACCTACATTAATCTGTATGTTCACTGTATGTTCCTTTACCTTTCTCTAACGAAGGCTTTTGTTAAACCACCAATGTATGTAATAAGTCATTTATGTCCAATGTATATTTTCAGCCTTCGGGCTGCAGAACTTTTTCAATAAACCGTCAATTATTATTTATTATTATTATACACACACACACACACACACCACAACCGCATCCAGCCCATACGAGCATGTACTGATCGCTATAAGAACAGCCCAGTCCCAACCATTGTAAAAATTATCAACAACTTGTAATCAACCAGTATATTCACTCCCAGTCAATCTTACCTTTTTGCACTGTCACTATGTTGAAATGCCCTGTAGTACAACCTTCTCCCCATCTTGTTATTATATATCATATTTGTATCACTTATGCCAGTTCTATATTATTTGTCAATCAAGTGACCCATTCCCCAATTATGCAACTGTATATTTTCAGCCTTCTGGCTGCCATGCTCTTTCAATAAACCGTTAATTATTATTATTATTATTATTATTACACACACACACACACACTAATTACTTATAGTATTTACAATTTGATAACCTGGGATAATTTCATATTTTTTGTGCACAGAGTTGTCCTCAAACAATTCATGTTATTCTCACGCCCATGCCTCCCAAAAGAAAACTTTTTCTGTAGAAACAACTAAATATCAGTAAAAATAAAATAAAATACACACTAATATAAACTTAATACAGTACAAAATACAATTGAATAGTGTGAGCACAATCTCCATCTAATAGGTGTTTGTTAACTGACCACCTGCCATCACCACCACCACCCAGTCGCACAAGTTACAATATACAGGGGGTCCCCGGTTTATGAACAGGTTCCGTTCCTGAGGACGCTGGTTGAACACATGCTACGTGCATACAGTATTTACAGAACAATGTTTAAAATCCCACTATATCATAGCCTAAATTCTTATATACATAAAATATCACTTAAATTAAGAAAAAATAAGAAACAATGATAAAATACAGAAAAATGAAAGTAAAAAAAAAACGTCATCGGGTAAATAAAATACTTTAATTTTAACCTCATTTGTATTGGCGGGCATTCGTAAGTCTATATACTGTGCAGAGCTAAATTAATTCTGTTCCTCAAAAACTCACATGCAGGAGGAGAGCCGCAGCCAGGAAAGATAAGCCCTGGCAGTAGCCCACTTCTTCATCGTAGACAGCATAAGCTTTACTGATCTTGTACAGAGCATCTTGGCCTATGCCCCCAGCCTCTTTGAAGTAGTCATGAGCAGGGAATGTACGGTTGATGTCTCGGAGGATTACCTGCTCGCTGGCACAGTCCTGAGGTGGAAATACAATTTGTTAACCCTTTGACTGCTGATATCCCATATACAGGATTCGCTGTCTCCGGGAGTTGACTGCGGGTATCCCATCCCAAAAACATGAATACAGTACAGTATCTAAAAAAAAAAAAACCCTACACATTACAGTACAGTCTGATAATATTCATAGCATATGTATGAAAAAAAATGCTTATAAGTTTTTCCTTAGTTCATAATTTACAGCCAAACCATTAGACAGCAAAAATCTCATTGCACCATTGAAAACCTTATAATTTCCTGAATCTGGTGGTATATATAGTGTGCAGTTTTGGCCTGGAACATTTTTTTAGCTAGGAAGTAGGGAAGATGTTTTAGAATTTTTGTTTTGCATTGGAAGGCAAAAGTCAGTGTTCTATAGTTTGTCATTTTATTATTTTTTTAACCTTATGGTGTGTTATGCTTAGTTGGTTAAGTGCTCTAGATTATATTGTTTGAAGTTCTCCTACATTTCTTATGTTATGTTTATATATGTTTAGCCAATTCTGTTACTTGAAGCTTAATCATTCTTAATATAATTCCAGTTTATTCTGTTTATTACAGATCTATGGATACTGATGTTGCATTAAATTGAATACAGCCTCCCAGTGCTTACCTTCATTTTCATAACACCTAATATGAAAGTCCAAGCTATACTGAAGCCAAAAGTATGAAATTGATGCAAAAATAACAATTCCTTGGTCTGAATACTGGCGCTTCAAAGAAAAATGCTTCTCCATACATAAAGGGCACAACAGAGTGGAAATGAAAACATAGAGTTCCTTTGACCCTTTACTGGTGGGTATATTTATGTGTGCTGTGTGGTCAAGGCGGGGCATATTCCATTATGTAGAAAATGGAGCAAATGTTGTTCAAATACTGTACATGTAGAACGTGCCCAAACCCCTCACACTATTCATACTCAATTTCTGC
The DNA here is from genome assembly GCF_018991925.1 of Homarus americanus. Classification (NCBI taxonomy): domain Eukaryota; kingdom Metazoa; phylum Arthropoda; class Malacostraca; order Decapoda; family Nephropidae; genus Homarus; species Homarus americanus. Next base: position 2,323,174 of record NW_024735554.1, on the reverse strand, counting down.
CCCCTTAGGGTCTTCTGGTCACAATCTTATTTCTATTAAATCAAACTGGGCACGACCACCTCCCCCACCCCCACTAAACGCCAACTATAGCACTATCGGAGGGGAAACTGGCAATCCTTGCGAGAATTCTTCTCCGACTTTCCTTGGGATGAATGTTGCTTTTGCACTCGGGATGCCTCGGTATGTGCTGACAGTATTGCTGGAGTTATACTCGGTGGTATGGGTGCATTTATTCCATCTTCTACCAAAACTTTCACTTTATAATCATGTTTGATCGCTCCTGTTCTCTTGCATGTAGGGAGAGAGATAGGGCATATCAAGTTATGAAACTATCTCCTGTTACTCACTCTTCTTTCCTTACTTCTAGGAATCGATGTAAGGTTATTCTTCGTAGGGCCAAGCGGAATTTTATAAAAAGAAAGACCGCTGTCCTGAATAATTCTTCTTCTAGTAAATCATTCCTGTCCTTAACCAAAAACATCTGTAATACCTTCTGCACTCCCTCTTTTCCTCCTCTCACCTGACCAGATAACTCTATAGCCAACTCTCCCCTGATAAAGCCAATCTCTTTGGCACCATATTCTTCTCTAACTCCACTTTAGATGATTCCAACTCTATCCCACCTACTTCAGCTCCTCCTACTGAACCTATGCACTTGCCTATAATCTCCACTCATAGGGTTGTTGGTGTGTTATCCAGGTTGGATGTGGGTAAGGCGCATGGACCAGACGGAATACCTGTACTGTACTCCCTCGTGTTCTGAGGGAGTGTGCTGAAGTTCTGGCCCCTGTGCTTGCTCGTCTCCTTCGCCTTTGCCTCAAAACCCAAACTTTTCCTTCTTGGAAGCATGCCTTGGTTCAGCCCATCCCAAAGAAGGGTGACCATTCTAATCCCTCTAACTATCGCTCCATTGCCCTAACTTCATCCCTCCCAAAGGTTTTCGAAACTATCTTAAACTCTCATTTTATCAGTCACCTTGAATGCTTTTCTCTTTTGTCGGATCACCAGTATGGCTTTCTCCAGGCGAGATCTACTGGTGATCTGCTCTACTACTGCACCCATCTTTGGTAATCCTCTCTTATGGATTATGGGGAAACTTTTGTCGTGGCCCTCAACATCTCCAAAGCATTTGACAGGGAATGGCACAAGTTTTTGCTTTCTACACTTTCCTCTTATGGTTTCTCCCACCCACTTTGTTCTCTAATTTCTAGCTCCCTTGAGAACTGATCCATGGCAGTTGTTGTCGAGGGATCGACCTCTCGTTCTTTCTCTACCAATAGTGGTGTCCCACAGGGTTCTGTTCTTTCACCAACTCTCTTTCTTCTTTTTATCAATGATTTACTTCACACTACGACTAATTCTATCCATTCTTATGCTGATGATTCTACTCTTCACTTCTTTTCGTTTTCCCTTCCCCCTAATTCTCAAACTAGATCTGTTCCTAGAGCAGATATCATTACATCTATCAATGTGGATCTGTGCAGCGTCTCTGAATAGGGAGGTAGAAATTTTGTTAAATTCAATAGTAATAAAACTCAGTATTTACCAATTACACTTTCCAAATTAGATGATCTCCCACCAATCACATTTCAGGATGCAATCATTCTGCCAAACTCTAAAATAGATATGCTAGGTCTCGCCATTTCCTCTAATATGTCATGGAAGCCACACATCCACAACATTGCTAAAGCTGCCTCCCGAAAGCTGGGAATGCAGTACATATGCCGCAGCTACTTCACCCCTGAGCAGTTGCTTCAAGTTTATAAGGGATTCATTCATCCTAACTTGGAGTACTGTTTTCATATCAGGGGTGGCTCTTCTTCTGTCCAACTGTTAGATAGGGTGGAATCAAAGGCATTTCATCTTATTAACCCTACTCCTTTAGTTGATAATCTTTCTTCCCTTTCTCTTTGCTGCAATGTTGCTTCACTCTCTCTATTTTACAAGTAGTTTAACAGACAATGTTCGGTGGATTTAGCATCGTGTGTACCGCCAGAAAGGCCATGGGCTCGTAACACACGTCTTGCCCGCAGTGCCCACAGTTTCTCTGTGGCTGTCGGTCACACTAGAATAATCTGTTATAGTACCTCCTTCTTTCCTCACACAGCCAAACTATGGAATGCTCTGCCTTCTTCTGTATTTCCACACTCATACAAACTGTTTCACTTTAAAAGGCTGGTTTTGCAGCATCTTCGTGGTGTAGATTAATATACATGTACCCTGTACCTGGTAATCTTTTTCTTTTCTATTTTTAATTTCTTTTTACTCTTATTTTTTCGCACCCTCGGCCCCGTTGTGAGTCGATGACCTGTGCCTCGGGCTATCCACCCCCCACCCCATCACAAAAAAAAAATAAAATAAAAAAAATAATCCAAAGAATTTACAACAAAACCTTTACTAATAATCATACGTATAGCACAACAAGAGACCTGTTAAGACTTACTTTCATGAATCAAGATTTCTTGATGAAAAAATAAAATATAATCAATGTTCTGGGATAATGGTAGTAGTAGGTAGTAGGCAGCTATCAAACAGAGAGGTACTACTGCCTGGAAAAATACATATTGGAAGCATAATGTGTTGTCTAATGGTAGATCCTGCTGCCATATGGCATCGCAAAAATTGTGACCAAGTCCCAGGTTGATGATGTGACTTTCTGCCTCATTTACACACAATTGCTGGGGTCTCAATTGTTTCTCTTACTATTGACAACACAACATACATATATTGTTTCTCACTATTGATATATAATTTTTTTTTATGGATCTTTATTATTATTTATATTATTATTATTATTATTATTATTATTATTATTATTATTATTATTATTATTATTATTATATTTTCACCCACCAGGCCTTGATGTGGGTCATAAAATGACCTGTGTCCGGGTGGGCTAATGCCCGTAAAAAAAAAAAAAAAAGGTCACTGGATCTGCTGGACAAAAAAGTGAATTACTAATGACAAAATTCTTACATGCTGTTGATCACTTCGGTCTTTTTTTCAAGAATCACTTACTGTACCACAAGAGAACCCTCAAAATGTCTTCTCACCTTTGTTATAAGTACTCTGTATGTCTCCATCATGTCCACATCATCTGAACAGCCAGCCAACAACTGCCACACTTCACCTCGGAGGGCCTCAGGGATCCCACGCTTCACCAGCCCCGAGACACCCTTAGGCAGCTGCTGGGGTGCTGCCTGCAACTTAGGTAGCACCTGTACACACAAGTACACAATACACTGTAATTACATTCATATTTTTTTTAATTTTCATAAAGTTTTCTACAAGGTTACATTAATAATGGAGCTCTCGATCTTGGATTTCTTTAATCTTTTTCAAGCTTTTTTCCTGCTAAATGAGCGGTGGCCTGAATTAGGTGGCAAAGAAAATAAGTAAGTGAGTAAGAGCTTAAACACAAACAACAACTCCCTTCATTTGCTTTTGTGCATTCATTCTTACTACAGTAGAATGTCGATTTTAAGTGATTAAATTTAAGATTATTGATTTAAAGCAACACCCAAAATTAAGGACAATATTTTAATTTAAAGCAAATCTTTCCTATTTTGCACGAGTCAATCTGGCGCATCATATTTTAAAATTCGCGCCTAATGTTTCTCTGGGCAGGCTACACTGTCTTGAGGGCAAAGCTGTACTGTACATGTACTCAAAATAATGTACTAAATGATTACTAAAATTTTGTCTAGTGCAAACTATAGCATGATTATATTAAAATTAATCACTATCTTATAAGAATTCCAGCAATGTAAATTATGTTCTCCCCAGTCACTTCTGTGACATTTTATAAACAAAAAACAAAAACTCAATCTAAAGAACATAAATAAACAAATAAATACTTCAATAGACCTTTGGCGCCAACTGTCAAACATGTCACTGTCACCTCCCTCCTCCCATCTTCCCAGCCAGGGTTGGTGGTTTTAGGCTTAAAGTTTTTATCTTATATAATATTACAGACTAAAGTTAGGAGAATATAATTTGCATTGATAGAATCCTTGCAAGACAGCGAATAATTTGAATATATTTTGCACAAGAGATAAAAAATTTTGCCCTTTGTAATAAAATTACTTAAAACTAAAATTTGTATATCTAATGCGAACTATAGCATGTATATATTTAAACAAATCACTATCTTATAAGAATTCCAGCAATGTTAATTATATTCACCCATGTCAGTTCAGTGACATTTGATAAGAGAAAAACTTAAAGTCACTCTTAAGGACAGGTAAATAAATAAGCACTAGACCTTGGCATCAACTGTCAAACATATCACCTCACCTCCCCCCCTCCACATCAGCTGATCGCTAGTAAACAGACCATTTCACGTCCCATAATTTTAGCTGTGTTAATTTATGAGTGATTGTTTTAACATAATACTACAAAAAACAATGTTTTGTTTATTCTAGGAGATGGGCTGAAGTGCATCTGGGTAGACTCTCAGTCTTTTTAGTATTTTGTGTTTCTCTCAAGTACCAAACTAAATTATTCTATTGAAACCCCGAATAAACCCCCTCACTGACAAGAATGAGTGAGGTAATGCATTGTGCATTGCTTACTTTGAGGTAACCTGGGCCACACCTGTCGGCATCAGTGGCACATTATATAAGAGCCATTCTGAGATGATGTGAAATGATAAAATAAAAAGTAATGCTGAAAGTGAAAGAGAGTCTCCAGTCACTAATTAATCACTAACTCAAGAAGAATACAACCATCTTCACTGCCTCTTACTGACCACTCTGCTATCACCTACAGGTATTTGAGAAATATATTTAGTGGTATTCCTACTAGACCAAAAAAAAGGGAATCAATATTTGGTGCATCAGTTAAACCATAAAGTGATTAAATGTTAAACTAGTACAGGTACAGTACTGCACTACTCACAAGTTTATTATAATTTTCTTTATTCATCATTGATAAGACAAACAAATAATTTTCTAAAACAATATCTTAAAGATACTGAAAAGTTACCACTAAATACCACTTACATTGTCCTCTTGTAACAGCTCCAATTTGAAAAATAGAACAATAAATAAAAGAAAAATGATACAAAATTCAATTCCAACAACTCACAAAATAAACAATATTCCTGATTTTTTTTAAATTCACCAGATAAAAAACTTTTCACTTTTAAAGCAATAATATAAACAATGACAGCTGTTTTAATAATAATAATTATTACAGCTACAATATTTGAAAAAAATAATAATTTACGTTCTACACCACACTTATACAACAAATAGCAAGTGCAAGTTCTACACCTGATCTACTTTTAGAGGTCAGGTTGAAGGTCACAGTTTTGTTAAGTGTTGATAGTAACAGTTTGTACAGCATAACAAGTTTGTTCACTAAAATAGCAGTTTGATCATTTTTATGTGTATGATCAACATAAAAAATTTTGATCAGCATTACAGTACAGGTACCGCAATTTGATCAGCATAATAACGGTTTGACCGGTAGAATGAACAGTCTGATCAAGAAAATAACATTTTGATCAGCATAACAACAAGTTAATGAACATGTAAACAGAGGAACATACAGTACCTGTCTCCACATGTCCAGCTCCCCCTGAGGGCAGTCCTTGGACACTTCTCCAGACCCACTTAATAAAGGCTCGTCATCATCTGTAGAAAGACATAATATATTCTTAGCCCCTTGTACTGTATAAAGGTTCCTCTCTGTGCTGAATAAAATCGTATGGTGTTAGCCAAATAAAATATTTAGAGTTGTATCTCTGTGTTAAAAGGGTTAATATTTTGGTAAAATATGAAACATTGACTTAAAGATAAAGTGCTGTAGGCTAAACCCTTAATTCACACAAGTGCTGTATCATACAGTACATCTTAATTCTCGACCCAACTCCCTCACATTCAGCTACAGTACTGTACCTATAAGCTGACAGTTTCTTATCTGCTCCATATGAACACTTTTTCATTCATAATAAACAGCATAGTTAAACAAACTCACCTGTATCTTCATCGCAGCCTGGAGTCTCAATGGAAGCGATGGATGGGGAGCGGCCGGTGGAGAGAGAGGAGAGTGTTGACGTTGTTAATGAGGAGAGGTTGAGGGAGAGTGACATTGTTGAGGGGCGCCAACGCTCCACCTCCCCTAAATTATCTACACTTGTTACAACATACTGCTGGTCACCCTGGGGAGAGTGTTCCACCTGAAAGGAAATAAACTGTTTATCATAAAAAATGAAAAAAAAATTATTTTGAATATTACAGCAAGAGGAATATATTACAATTCCTCACACTAAAACTACTATACTGTACTCACAATGATTTTGCCAAAACTTATTTCCAGGAAAATGTAATTTTTCCTTTACTCTTGGAAGGCATTTTGTAAGGACAGGCAGAATCAAGGTCAACACAAGACTCTCCTTTGCTGTCTCCTCTCTATGGCCACCTTACCACTGTTACAAAACCACTTGTTTAATCTGAACACACTTGTGTACTGCAAAGTTAGGTGGTAGCAGAGATTCAAGCGTGAGGAAGGGTAAATTCACATAATCTAATATTGGAGCAAGAAAATAGAATCAGAAATTGAGTTATACATACAGTGCTTACCTGTTTGAGTTTAAGAGAGAAGAGGTGGACAAGTGGCTTCTTGCTGAAGTACCAGAATCGCTCATTTTGAGGGTAAACTCTGACTTTGGTTTCAATTACAAAACGAACGGGTTCTTGAATACCTCCTGTTATTGAAGAAAAAAACCCAAGAGGACTTAGTCATTGATATCCCTAAGATGGAAACAGTACTGAAAGAAGATTATCACTTTTAAAGCAAGGCATCTCTTTAACACTAAGATAAATTGTATATAATCTTTAACTAAGATTTTTTAAATACCTTTTACGTGAAGTTCAGATGACACTTGATGTGACATACAGACACATGGACTAAAGGATCCCATTTTCAAAACTGAATGCTTCATCAAATGATTCTTTGAGGTTCAAAATGTACTCTCTTTATACTGATACAGTTTGTACATACATGGTCAAAAGTCTTGTTGCCTCTCCTGCTGCTCCATGAACCTCAAGATTCAAACTAATGAACCCAAAACAGTAGATACTGATACATTATTCAGTCCATGGATGCTTTGGATTCATGAGTCTGAATCTTGGGATTCATGGAGCAGCAGGAGAGGCAACAAGACTTTTACCCATGACTGTACATTAATAAGCAGTCTTCTACATAGTGAGTGTTATGTATGTTACTCAGCAATTTTCAAACTCCATTCACGAAGCATTTTACAAGACCACCATTTCCCAGTTTTGTCTCATTTACTCTCAAACTATCTCAACTTTCTTGGCACTCTGACTATATTTTCTAAAAAACAGTGACCTTGATCCTTGACCGTGACTAAAAAAATAATCACATATTTGAGTGATACTGAGAATCCCTACTAAACTTTTAAGGCAATCCACCCAAACTCAATGACCAAATTTCTAGTAAAAAAAAATAAATAAATAAATTATATATATATATATATATATATATATATATATATATATATATATATATATATATATATATATATATATATATATATATATATATATATATATATATATATATATATATATATATATATATATATATATATATATATATATATATATATATATATATATATATATATATATATATATATATATATATATATATATATATATATATAGACTTACTTATGACTAGATCTATGGCAACTGTCATGAAGACTCTGCGGTCCCTGGGAGTCTCCTGGTTAAGTACAGCAAACACGGGATCGCTTGGGTCCCAGTGACCAGATATAACATAACTTTTCTTGTCATTTACGTTACTTCCCATTGACACCTGAAAAGAAGAATTACAAGTCCCTTCAAAAATTATCATTATCACTTTTAGATTCAAGACCAAACAGATAAATGTCTTTAACAAACCAACCATTGATAAAAGGAGTTTAGTCCAGAATTTTTAGTCAGTTTCTTGAAATAAATTAAATATACCAATCACTATACATCTGTTGATACATTATGCCATGACTAATAACATCTAACTAAGAACTTTTAATATTTATTTAAGCATTATTATTATCTCTAGTTTAATGTAAAGTTTTAATACTTTTATAAAACTATCAATAAAACAACACTGAGCGTATATATTTCTTGCACTAGTAAAAGTAATGTGATGCATAAATAGTATGAGTACCAATATTCTACCACAGGAGCACTGATGCTAGCAAAATATTGGCTATATTGCTCAGGTGTCTAAGTGGGTTAAGAAGGGATGCTACAAGACATTGGGTATTTTAAGTATGAATCTAACTGGTCTACCATGATGGACATTCTACCACCAGCCAGCTTCGTAGTATTGAATCAGGCTCCATATAACACAAATTACTGTGACGCACCGCCATTACTTTATCATGCTATACTTTCACTTAGTTTTGTAGGTACTTTAAGGACTGGTTCATGTACTATTATACCATTAACAGTGTCATGTCTCAATTCTACTGTAAATTTAATTAGAAAAATTAAGATATTTCACTGCCAAATACCAGGTACTGTTATACATTTTAGAATAGGTTTGGGTCCTATCTCTACAATATCATCCCTGTTAAGATTCCACTCGGGGTCAGATATACGGTGCACATTCATAACTAGTAGTGTGAGTCTTTAGAACAGAAGGGAAAGTGAAGGGGATGGATGGAACAGGAGCCAACAAGAACAGAGTTGGTCACTATTTTAAGACAAGGAAGAATTAAATTTGATAAAATTCCTATGAAACAAACTTAAAGAACAGTGAAAGGTTTGTTAGAGGTGAGAACAGACTTGTTGAGGATGATTCCAGTCGTGCATTAGAATCTGATGGATGAACTTACAGAATATGAAAGAGAGAGATGGCTCATCATAGGGGAGTGTGCTCTCTACTTAATGTTACTATAATAAAGGTAGGTATTAAAGAAAATACAAGTCACACAGCTTAAGCATTGAGTAATGATAGGGAGGAGAAGGAGAGGCAAATAACAAGTGGGTGAGCAAGAAACACAGATGAAAGAAGACATGAGAAAGAAACAGACACGATGAGACAGTTAGGACCTCAATCATGCACAATGTTTGACTTAAAAAATCTTGGAAGGATGTACATAATAATATAGATAAGGACAAAAACAAGATAAACACAAGAGATGGAGTGAGTTGGTGAATGAGCTGTTGATGTTTGTGGGTGTTACAGAAGATGCTGCAAAAAACAAGACAACCAGTGAAGATGTCATGTCCCCCTGCCAAAATTAATAAGTCAAATGGGAATCACAGTTAAGGCAAATAAAGAAGGAGAACACTAATCATTTATCTCATTATAGATATTATTGATATATACAGTAGTTTATACCAAATTTCATTTAAAACTATTAATCCAATCTCAAATTAATGACTGAAAATCACATGTGACATTCTGTACATAAAGTACTTTACATACAAATGTGGGTGTCACTATACACTTCCTCCATATTCATGGTGGAAGCATGAAAATGTCTTATCACCTACAAATGAGTTCCTAAAGTGGTGAGGATCATGTGTTCTGAATGTGGTGAGGATCGTAAAGACTTGTTCAACATTCTGGTTAATATTAATATTCTTGTGTTCAACTTTTTTTACTAAACCTGTACTGTAGTAAAACTATACTGTACTGTATAAGAAAACAGTGTGTATCCTAACTCCTAAGACATAACAGCAGAGGCCATCTGTGTCTCTCTCTTGTGTTGTGTCTCTCTGGCTACCCCAAAGTAGACCTGCAGGCAGTGACACACATACACCATGCTGTAACTGTGTCTTAGTAGTTAGGATGATGGAGATGCTTCGCCCACTTGATTTACCCTTCAGATGGGTGACCGGAGTAATGAAAATAGTAGAAAATGTAACATACCTCTTATAATGTTAAGTGTCAACAAATTCTAACCAACAACCATATTGCAATGTTTAATGGTTACCCATTGAATCGGCTTCAGTTCTAATGGACCCCAACCTGACTCAAAATAACCATTAGGATTGATGCCCAATAGTGCTTGGCTCCAATACAAAGCCTTAGGCTATGTTAGATTATGGTCTACTAGGAATGGAATCAATTAACTAGGCAACTGTTGAACTGTCTTCCTAGTTGGATGACCAACACAGACATACAGTACACCTGAGCCTCTTTCCTTCAAATTGTATTTCATGGGTCACAATGAACTTCCTCTGCCTACTGTTCTACTATGTGCCTGACTTTCTCACTAGCTTCAAACTTCCATTAATCATCAGCTATCCTGATACACATGAATTCCCTTGGCTATTAGAGAAATAGAGAAATCAGGCCACATTCAACAAAAAGTTTGGTGACCTCGACTGTCCTGCCACTAAAGATAAGCCATGAAGTTGCTACAGTACAGTAGTACTAATTATATAGCCTATTTAACCTATTTACCCCAAGTGGTTTTTTTGTGGAGTTGACCCCACGAAGGGAGTCTCCCTTTAAAAAATAAAAGTAAATAAATACAGTAACTGAATATTTCCAGAACATTAATCTTACCAGGACTCCATTTCCTATTACTCAATCCTGAATAAGAGCATGTGGGATGCCCCTGCTCTTCCCAAGTCTGCTTTACCACCACCACAAAATATGTAGGGGCTTGATGGTGCCAACTGTTCATCACCACTGTATGATATGTCACTAAAATAATCTCCTCCACTGCTTGATATGTCATGTTCATAAATTTCAAGATTCTGAGCTGTACATAATAGGTCCACGTGACAGGACAGCAAGGAGCTTATGGTGTGAGAAGAGAGAATGGTGGCACTTAGGTGGGTGGTATTTATAGGTCCTGAGTTAAGCTGTCAGGTGCACAGGAAGTTTACCGATGAGGAATAAGCATAATGTACTTAAATTTGATTCGCGAGAGGAAAAATATAATTAGAAATCTATGTTGTTCCCAATGGAAGGGTTAAGTGTATGCTGGAGGAAGCTTAGTACCTAAGTGTCCGATCTTTATCCCTTTGTAGAACATCAAGAAGTAATAAAACACGTGAGCAACTGTCAGTACTACCAGTACGTATACACAACTCTGAAACTGCCTAAGATAATTTGATCTGATGTTCCAACAATTTGCTGTTGAGTCAAACCCCTAAACACTAAAAAAAAAATCTGGTCTATATTCTCAATGCTAGATTATTGTTCTCTTCACTGAACTGTTGTATTCCATGTAATATTAATTTCTTTAACTTCCAGCTCTATGAATACCAATCCTGTCTGAATGACTCACTCAATGAATTTCTGTCCAGCTAGTGATGACACAGCTCACCACCAATTCTTTGTAATCTTTTCTTTTATCTTGTTTTTTCTATTTCTCTTCTTAGTTTCTCAAAATTGCAATTATTTGCTTTAACAATTTGATTAACTTAAAATATTATTTTCAAATATTCAATATTGCAGGTGATTATGCTTCACTTTTCTAACTAAATAACCAACCATTATTTATCAGCAGACACTCTGAGTAGCCTACTATTACTGGAACTAGGACAGGGAGACATGTGACAGTGGTCAGTGGTGTAATGTTTGGGCAGAGTTCTTCAAGTGACATCCATATTGATATATAAGAAGTTGACAAGAAACCAGCTTCAGTAGTGTGACAAGTAAACACACTAACATACAATAACAATGAATTAAACCCAATGAACAAAGTTCTACACTCATAACACTTCAATATGAACCTTGGGTGTTACATTAAAAAAGTTGTCTGAAGCATCCAGAGGCAAATATAGTTTTATAACCATTTGCAACACTACAGTGTAAGGAGGAGATTCTACAAGGCCTCACCCTCAACTACATACAGGTATCCCCCATGTTACGGAAACTCACTTTGAAGAAATTCAACCATACAGAATCTGTAAATTATGACCACTAAATTCAAGATACGGCCTGTAAATTTGACTTTATGGAAATTGGGTAAATTTTCAAAGTTTTCCACACAAAAATTACTATATAGAAGAAAAAATACTTAACTGACATTATAATTTATTTGGTGTGGATTTCTTGGTGTTAGCTACCATCGAGCTTGGGTATGAGGCGCAACCAGGCCACTAGACTCTGTTTGTTTATATCTCTCAGTGTGTATGCTTGATCTCTCGACCACAGTTCTTGGAAGCAACATACTGTACTGTATATGTATCTTATTCGAGACTATCCAGTGTATTACCCTTATACAAGTGCAAGTGAAAGCAGTGGCACTAAAAGAGGCTGTAAAGAAATTATGTTTGATATAAAACTTGATGATTTATGGAGTTTGATGCAAGAGAAAAACTTAGAAAGATTACAAAAATATTAAGGTTTGCTATGTCTCCCAATAATTCCTATTGCACCCCTTCACCTCACATAGCAGTCAACATCGTTTATGGCGAGTTAAATTCAAGTGTTTTGTGTATACACTGTAATTATTATCATAGTATATCATAAAATAATCAATGTATGTGTTTAAAAACAATTATTTTCATTTATAAGTGTGCTTGTATTACTTCTTTTTGCCCCAAAAATTTCTTTGAGAACCCATCTCCAAATATACAATAAAGTCAACGGGAAAATGGGCTTCACAATATGGAATTTCACGTAACGGTCAACTTTTCAAGGATACGGCCCTTCCGTAACCCAGGGGATTACTGTACTGTACTGTACTGTACAAACTACACAACTCATTCATGTGAGAAGTAAAACAGCTTTCCAACTTCCATTACAACTATAACAATAAATAATAATCATAAATACAGCTGAGTTCCCATCTGAAAACAACCAACAGCGTCAAATCCTTGAGCGAAAGATTGTGAGTCATGATACCAACACTCCCAGTGGACTAACTAACTGCTGCTCATGCATCAGTTACACCAATATATATATATATATATATATATATATATATATATATATATATATATATATATATATATATATATATATATATATATATATATATATATATATATATATATATATATATATATATATAGTGTATATATCTGCTGTGAATGAATAAAGCTTCATAAAAAAATTTGAGAATATCTTATTGTGGAAAAATCACAGGAGAATACATGTACAAGAAAAATTTTGCCATGTGTACAGATGAAAACCATAGCCAATAATTTGTTATATATGGCTAGAGATGGAAACAATAATTTGTAATACATGGCTACTGATCACAAAGCAAGAAGGCATTCCCTCAAGACACAGCAACTGAAAAAAAAAAAAAATCTTACAAGACATACCTGAACCTCATTTACCCCAAAAACATGGGACGCGTTAGAAATTCCATGTTCGCATCCATTCTCAGAATTCTCACTCTCTTCGAGTGAATTTTCATTCCGGCCCATTTTCTTGTTGGGTGCAGAGGGGATTCACAAAAAAAAATATATTGAAAAAAAAATTAATATAATAAAAGAAATTAAAGCATAAAACAGACAGAGAGGAGCAGTATGAGTCCCTCTGAAGAGTTCAAAGCTGTACAGTATTTGTACTTTAATGCAGGGATAGGGATAAGTAATTATATATATATAGCTACTGTCAGTATTCTCCCACTCTATGTATGGGCGGATCAAGGAAGACAGGAACCTTAAAAAGGTAGAAAATGTTACAAGAAGAGTGAGTGTTGAGGAACAGATGGCTGAAACAACATGTAAAGTACTCCACATATACACAGACAAGATAAATACACTGTACATAGTTTTCTTAGTATATATTTCTTAATATCTCCAATTTAATCAAAATAGGTTATTTATAGACTGGATATTTCTATTAAAAAATTCCTTAAAAAATTCCTGTTACTTTAAATTTTTGGCTCTATTGACACTGACTTAAGAAACTATTTTTCATGGAGGGGAATATGGAAGGTGGACACAGCCTCTTGCCAGAATATTTAACACAACAGGTAGGGCTAAAAGACAATCAAAATTACAGTATTCTCAAGTGGTTCCTTGATGAGAAAAAATAGAATACAAATAAAAGACTTATGACCAATGCCAAAACTATATACTCTTGCCTAACTATCTGTCAACACAGCCAAGTGACTCACAAAATAATGTGTTTCAAGTGACTGTTTAAGTAAAAAAAAAATAAACTATTGTACATGAATCAATATACTGTAATATGAAATGATCAACCTATTTTCATGGACATTTCTCATTTTCTTTATGTTAAATTCCCTCCAGCACATACAGTGTTCATGGTTTTCTTCTCCACACTCACCATAATGTACACCCAGGCCCAGTGTGCTTACTTAACTCCAACACTTACTGCCCTATTAGGTGACCTATACATAAGCCAATTTAGAACAATGACTGACAAACTGCATGGCACATTTCTTACCAATTTCAACATATGCCAATTTTCACTTGTTCAAGGCTGAGTAATACCATACATGTAGAGTTTGCCTCACACCTAACCTAACCTAACCTATCCTATCCTATCCTAACCTAACCTAACCTAACCTAACCTAACCTAACCTATCCTAACCTATCCTATCCTAACCTAACCTAACCTAACCTAACCTAACCTAACCTAACCTAACCTAACCTAACCTAACCTAACCTAACCTAACCTAACCTAACCTAACCTAACTCATCCTCTCAGTAACACCCTAATGATGAATGTCCAACACCAGTCTCTAAAACATGTACTGTTACTATTAGTGCCACATATGTACAGTAGCACCTGCGTTACTGACCAAGTGTGTGTGTGATGAACAAACACTAGAGTAAAGAACAAAGACTAATGAGGAGTGAAGAACAAAGATTAATGAAGAGTGAAGAACAAAGATTAATGAAGAGTGAAGAACAAAGACCAAAGACTAATGAAGAGTGAAGAACAAAGATTAATGAAGAGTGAAGAACAAAGACTAATGAAGAGTGAAGAACAAAGATTAATGAAGAATGAAGAACAAAGACTACAGTGAAGAACAAAGACTACCTTACATCTTACCATCACAACCAAGATGACCAATTAGCTAAATACTGTATTACACAAGAGTTCAGCCAACATAAGGTGATGCAGTAAGTGTGAGTCTCCACCCCCCTACAGAACAACCCACTAGGTAAACAATGTAGAACAACCCACTAGGTAAACAATGTAGAACAACCCACTAGGTAAACAATGTAGAACAACCCACTAGGTAAACAATGTAGAACAACCCACTAGGTAAACAATGTAGAACAACCCACTAGGTAAACAATGTAGAACAACCCACTAGGTAAACAATGTAGAACAACCCACTAGGTAAACAATGTAGAACAACCCACTAGGTAAACAATGTAGAACAACCCACTAGGTAAACAATGTAGAACAACCCACTAGGTAAACAATGTAGGTAAACAACCCCACTAAACAATGTAGAACAATAGGTAAACAATGTAGAACAACCCACTAGGTAAACAATGTAGAACAACAACCCACTAGGTAAACAATGTAGAACAACCCACTAGGTAAACAATGTAGAACAACCCACTAGGTAAACAATGTAGAACAACAACCCACTAGGTAAACAATGTAGAACAACCCACTAGGTAAACAATGTAGAACAACCCACTAGGTAAACAATGTAGAACAACCCACTAGGTAAACAATGTAGAACAACCCACTAGGTAAACAATGTAGAACAACCCACTAGGTAAACAATGTAGAACAACCCACTAGGTAAACAATGTAGAACAACCCACTAGGTAAACAATGTAGAACAACCCACTAGGTAAACAATGTAGAACAACCCACTAGGTAAACAATGTAGAACAACCCACTAGGTAAACAATGTAGAACAACCCACTAGGTAAACAATGTAGAACAACCCACTAGGTAAACAATGTAGAACAACTCACTAGGTAAACAATGTAATAAGAGTGCCAGCCTCTAATTCAGACTTCAAGTTTACATGAGATTGAACTTCCCATAAAAGGAACTGCTTGAGTGTCACCGGCAAGATAGTATTTGTTATGGGGAGCTTCTACACTGTACATAATGGTCTAATATTTAAATACACAGAAAGATGGATACTGCAGCTGTATAAACACAACAGACTCTAGTTTACATACAATACAATACAGTAGAGTACAGTAAACCCTAACTTAAGGTGCTGCATGAATTTCAGATAAGCTAAAAGAGTAACCAGAAGATTCAAAATGTTTTAGTGAAACCAAGATTCTAAGCATACAATGTAAATAAAATGGCTTAGTTTTCTTTATGGTAGTGATATAAGATAATATTGTCTTTAAAATTTCAGCACTCCCCCCCCCCCCAAGTAAGATAAAAAAAGGTTTTATTCAATACACTGCACTGCATTACTGTACAATATATATAAAATATTACCAAACACCTCTACACTCTTGATGGAGAAATCATACAATACTATACCAAAACATCCCATTAAACAAATGTTCGGGTTACAACATTTTGAGGGTACAAACAAGCCTCCCAGATCGTAAATGGCGGTGTTCCTGTATTAAAAAATTCTCTATGCATCTTCTGGATTCATTACATATATAAAAAACAAAACAATTTTGAAGTTCTTTACCTTTACCAAACACTACAGCAGGTATAAAGCTGATGAAGGCTAACAGGATGTGAAGGGATAACAATTTTAAGGGATGCCATAAAACAAAATTAAAAGGATGGACAACAAATTATTGAGAACAAAAATCATCTATCTATTCATAATAGCTTCTTTATATTATGCTGTACTGTACAGAATAAACATTTACTCTGCAAATCATGATAATATGTTGTACAGTACATAATTTAACTAAATAACTGTGAAATAAGTAAAATTCACAATTGTATATGAGGCATTGATTAATGCAAGGGCAAACTTGCCACTTTGAAGTGAAAATTCGATTTTTGTACCATTCATTTCGGAAAGTTTCATTCTACCATGACACAATATGGTATGACGAGTTTGCCTTTGGTTTACTGGCAAAATCCCATTGAATCATATGGTGTAAGACTCCCGGCATCTCCATGCTGCCTATGGTTATTCCTGTGTCTGGCGAGAGTAAGGCAAAGTCAAACTCGCCAGTGGCCCAGCGACCAATCACAGCTTGCCTTACTCCCTGAGTTAATCAGCATGTCGGGAAGGAACGTGCCGACCAATGAGAGGCCCACTATGTTCCATTTTCAGCGTCCAGGAGGAAGAAGATGTATCTGATCATGATCAGAGACTACTAGCCACCTACCCTACCCCCCCCTGCTACCAAGTTCTTTAGTGGAGCATAATCATCATCTAGAGTGAGTGTCACCATTATTTATTATGTTTTTTTACTTAACTACAATATAAATTTATCGTTTTGTGTACAGAACTTTATTATTTCATTATTTTCATGAATGTTAATTTCACACCATTTCATTATTTGACGTCAATGTGCACAAAAATTATACATCACACTACGCTTATTACAAGGATCATATTCTGCATTACTCACCTTTAAAATGAGACCTCATTGAAAAGAATTGAAGAATTTTTGGAGGTTCTATGACGTTTTGAATACGAGCAAACTTTAAACCCCATTTTCTCAAAACTTGGCTTTGGTGCGTTTGCCCTTGCATTAATCAACGCCTCATATGTGGGACTGTATATAGGAAATTTATCTTATTAGCTGAGTTTCTATCGACAATTTTGTTTATTGAAGGTGTTCATTCACTGATGGCAGCACAGAGTAATGCTTGGCATGCATTTCAAGACCACAAAAATTCAGTAGAAGAAAAATATTTTTGAATGATGTGAAGTCAAAAGTACCCATAAACATTACTTTAGTTAAATCTCAGTGAAAGGGTTAGTACAACTTTCTGACCTACTGGAATGAATATGTAATACTGAAATACTGAGAAAATTCATTAGCTTCAGGATATACAGCACTCATCACCATCATCATCATCACTGCTTTACGTCTATTTCCACGCTTGTGTGGGTTAGATGTGATTACCTAAGGGCAAGGTGTCCAGTTATAGTGCTGTAGTTTGAAAATGGGTCATGGAACGATGGCTACAAATGTGTGTGATACAAGAAACCAAAGATAAATGAAAGTATGGCAAAGTATGCAGAGGAGATGTGTGTATGTGAGATAAGCACCACACTGGAGGAACAATATGTTTGAGCAAGAACCACTGTAAAGTACGGTATTTGTAAAGCCGTTCTATCAGCCACATCTCAACAGGTGGGGGTACACAGGGCACAGGCACAGACAAAATTTCAATAAAACCTGAAATTTTGTGAGCAAGTAGAAATGTGGTGATAAATTGATAGTGATAAGAGGACAAAGAGGATCCTACTGGTGAAGATTACAACAGAGTGGCTACTGACAAGGTGGGCAGTGGATGTGTACAACTTCTGCATAAAATCCTGATCTGTTTGATAGATGGATGGATTGATGGAGTAAAAGAATGAATGCTTAATCTGCGATCACGCTAGAGTTTCTACTTAAAATAAGTCCACCATAGCGTTAATTTTTCAACGAACTCCTCAAGTTGTCTCTACAGCGACAACTTATTTGTTGTCAAAAATGAGACGATACAGAGCATCTGAAAACCCACGGTACAGTGGGTTAAAATTGGCTATAGAGTCTATTGTATTAATAAAATTTAAACCGCTTTTATTTTTTCTTATTAGTGTTAAAATGTATTCAAAATATAAAAGTTTATTTCAATAAGAAAACACGAGCAAAATTGTCATAGTAAATAAAAAAAAAGAATGATACATCATGATGGGAATTTCATTTGATTCTAGAGTACTTGCTTCACTTTTGTAAACAAACATCACATGGACGCTACAATCGTTTCTTTATCGTCTTGGTCTTCTTTAACAGAACCACACTTCTCACTAAAGCAGTTAATGCTGCCATAGAAACAGACAATGAAGCCATCCTGCTCTCCAACTGAGCACAAATTAGCTGCGTGAGCTGGTGCCTGGCCAACGGTTCCTTTCCCATTGTGACCAGTGTGTGGATCACACCCTTGCCTTGTTGCATGTGGATGAAATGCTATCGTGGATTTATTGCACAGAAAACTCTAGTGTGACCGTAGCTTAAAGGGTATTTGTGCATACAGGTATACACTGAAAACACCGTCCCAATAACTACTGCTTCGAATAACTGACTATTACATATAGGGGAAATGCCCTCAAGTTTCGTTGATACCCCAGAGATCTGACATCGGGAGACAAGTGGCAGGGCTGTTTTGAATTTGGCAGGTGGTGACATAGTGTGAATTCTTGACACAAGAGGGCTCTGCGTGCTGCTTCTGACTCATTCCCGGCATCTTTGCTTTTGTTTACACTTACCATGTGTCTCCGACTTCGTGTTTTTTCATCATTTCCAGCTTTGTGTTTTATGCAATCATGTACTGGGCAGCTTGATGTTATGTGATAAGGCGTAATAAGAGTGGTGATGGACCAGCAAATATTGATAAAGACTTGAACTTGCCACCCTAGTCTGTCTCTTCCATCCTCAATACAGATAAGTAACAGTCTCACTTTATGCCACATTGCTTATTTAAGGCTTATTATGTTTGCTTTATATGGCTGCTTTAGTTTCTTGCTAGACAATCAGTACAACAAAGATATATCAAAGGCAGATGGGAGTTTTTGGAGGGTAGCTGGTCCCTAACCGCCCCCTACATTTGTTAAGTTCTTATGGGGTTAATTGCTTCGATGACCATTGACTCACTAACCAACGTCTTTTCCCGGTCCCTATACTATGTGTCAGTTATCAAGGTACACCTGTATATTGAAAATAAAAATGTAAAAAATGAACAAACTGATTGAAAAATTAGAACAAGAAGTGGTACCAAGAAAAATAGGAAAAAAAATTATAAGAATGCTTAGTTATGTACAGTGAGAAAATGAAGTATCTTCCCAGCTTTAGCCAAAGTATAATGAAACCTGACGACCCAACACAGTGAATGGCATCACTGATGATCCCTTTCCAAGGTTCCACAGGTCTGCCAACTGTTTATGGGCTCCACACAGGTATGTGTTTATGATTCAACTGTTCTGGGATGTTTTCATCAAACCCCGGGAAGGTACTTCCTTCTCTCACTGTGCATTACAGCAGGATTAGAAGAATGTATTTTATATGATTTTTGGGGTAAGTAATGCTCATGAGATGTGAATGATGGCAATTATGTTTTGGAGTTTGGCCATAATTTAAGTGGTTGCTACTACCAATTATGAGATCTTTTTCTAAAATTCATAATTGTGTTGCCGTCGAGCAGCGGGTCCCAAATATCTATTACAGTAAGTCCTCGCTTAACATCATGGTTCCGTTCCTGAAAACAGCGATGTTAACAGAATCAATTTCCCCATATGAAATAGATAAAATACGGGAGTTACGTTCCCCAGCCTCCCTTTACCCCATGAAAGACATTACATATACAGAAATTCAATGGCATTTTATAGAAAATAGTATATACGTATATAAATGAACTTAATCATTTTGTATTGTACTCACTGATGGACGGAGGTGGAGGAGCGAGTGTGTGGTGGGAAGCACCAATGTCCACCACACGTTCACCTTTCTCAAAAACAGTTTAAAACCTCCAATTTTGTAGCAAGGCTAATGGTCTCATATTGCTTCTTTACAACACTAGCATAAGTAGCACTTGATGGGCACTTGGAAGCCATTTTGAATGGTTAGAGTACAGTATTAAGAGCAAAAACACTTAAACATGCACAAACGCTGTGGTAGATTAACAAAGACTGGCGGCACTTGGGGACACTGTGTGATGCTCCGAGGGTGAGAGCATAGCTCACCAAGGTGAAAGAGGGTGATGTGCCGTACAAAGCAGTCCGTGACGACGCTATACTGAATCGGCGGGCCGTTATCCAATTCATGGGTATCTAAAGAATAGCGACGTTATAACGAAACAACGTTGTCGTGGCCAACGTTAAACAAAGACTTAATGTACTTGTTTATCCCCCGAGGTTCATTACAATGATCCGTGCACCCCTACTTACATACAGTATTAAATTTAAATATATTTCCAAAAATATTTTCACTGATATATGTATACAAATTGTGACAATTTTTACAATAAGATATCCAGTTATACATAAATTAGCAATAAGATTATTATCTACATTGCATAAGATTTTCTTTTTCAAGTTTTTGAAACTTTTAACTTTTTTTAAAAATATATTAAATAAAAGATACCGGTAAATAAATTGATGACAATGAGACTAAGAGCCCAATAACTACACAAATACTATAGTCTGATCAATGAACAACAACATAAAGCTTAATTATGTTTGGAAGAAACTGAGCAAGTAAAAAAAAAAAATAAGCTTGGGGAATTAAGTTAATCACTTTCAAAATTATATAGTACAGTCGTCCCTTCACATACGCGGGTTTAGCATTCACGGATTCGCAAATACGCGGATTGCCCCGCCAGAGGAATATTCTGTACATTGAAGTACATTCAAATCGCGCGCCATTCAACTCGCGCGCGGCACCGAACACGGGACACCGCCCGCTCCCACAACCTCACACACACACACGCATAGCTCTCCCTCACTTAGTCAGTCTCGCTGTAACCACACTTGTGTTGACATCAGCATTGTAGTTGCAAAAATATTACATTTCCGTGAATGTATTATATCAAGCACAGTATGAATATATTATCACTAATATAAGACTATTTTAACCGAAAACTACTAAAAAAACGAGTAACATCTCTTGAACATCGGAAGGTTAGGCAAAGTCTCTTGTTTTCGTCATGTATTTTATCCTAATTTACATTGAAATACATCACGTTTCAGCAAAAGTACTATTTATTTCTGAGAATATGGAAATGTAATATTTTGCTGAAATGACGTACGTATTACAGTGGAAAGTGACGAAAGCAATGACTCGCTTTCTTTCGCTCAAAAGATGTTACCGTAATCGCTTTTCGAATGGTTTTCAGTTAAAAAACTGTTGTATTACAATAATATTCTATCCTAATTCACTTGTGATGCAACAGTTTTTTAACTGCAAACCATTCGAAAAGCGATTACGGTAACATCTTTTGAACGAAAGAAAGCGAAAGTCATTGTTTTCGTCAAGATTTTGTCCCACATTCCATTGTAATACTTACGTCATTTCAGCAAAAATATTTCATTTCTGTGAATGTAGTATATCAAGCACAGTATGAATATAATATCATTGTAATATAACAGTATTTTAACCAAAAACTATTAAAAAAACGAGTAACATCTCTTGAACATTGGAAGGTTAGGTGAAGTCTTTTGTTTTCGTCATGTATTTTATCCTATTTTACATTGAAATGCAACACGTTTCAGCAAAGCTACTATTTATTTCTGAGAATATATTCATTCGGGCGCAGTTTAGGTAAAATATACATGTGATGTAACATTTTTTTAACTGAAAATGATTCGAAAAACACGTACCCTCTAGCCCTGTTCAAGGAGAAGACTGGGAGGAGCTGTTTGGTGTTGAAGACGATGACAAGGGAAATGATTTTGATGGATTTTAATGAAAATATTCAGAAATATGGTATCGTAGTATTTATTCAAGTGAATTAGGATAGAATATTATTGTAATACAACAGTAGTGACGATGTGGAGGAGGCGGAGGGATAGAGCAGGGAGGAGGTGACTGGCGGGAGCAGGGACGAGTGGAGATGCCAGCCAGTACATTACGGGTGTATTAATTGTTTTTATAGCTATTTTTGCATTTTAATATTAAATACTGTACATTACGTTTCAACAAAACTACCATTTATTTCTGAGAACATGGAAATGTAATATTTTTGCTGAAATGATGTACGTATTACAGTGGAAAGTGGGATAAAATTGTGACGAAAGCAATGACTTTCTCTTTCTTTCGTTCAAAAGATGTTACCGTAATCGCTTTTCGAATGGTTTTCAGTTGTGGGATTATAAGGCTAATGATAGGATAGAATATTATTGTAATACAGTACGAGTACAACAGTTTTTTAACTGAAAACCATTCGAAAAGCGATTACGGTAAAATCTTTTGAATAACGAAAGAAAGCGAAAGTCATTTCGTCATGATTTTATCCCACTTTCCACTGTAATATGTACGTCATTCCAGCAAAAATATTACATTTCCATATTTATTTCTGAGAATATATTCATTCAGTCACAGTTAAGGTAAAATATACTTGTGATGTAATATTTTAATGAAAATACGGTATCGTAGTTTTCTTTTGTTTCAAATTTAATTAACAAAGATTGATGTTTCAAATGTAATGAACAAAAATTTATGTACAGTATCTATAAATACACTTTAATAAATGAATACTTTATGTTTTACATCGTCCTGTGCTACCATACCATGGATTTGGCTACTTTGGGCTTGCTATGATGACGCAAGAGATCTGCCCTGGCAACTGTACCGACACTCACAGCTGGTGGTGTGTTGGTGCATCGTTTCCATTGTTTACTGGTAGTTACAGGTAAATATTTTTCAACCTAACGAAACTATTACCCGTTTAGAGATCGACCCCCAATTTTTTGCCAAATAATTTGGTCTTAAAAACTCGAACTACACACAGGTATATACGGTAAATAAGGACATGGGGGCCAGGGTTTTTTTTTGGGGGGGGGGAGGGGGGGGGCAGCACATATACGTGGATTTTTAACATCCATGGCTATCTCTGTTACGTAACCCCCGCGTATGTTAAGGGCCGACTGTA
>NW_024735554.1:2259377-2299368 GCF_018991925.1 Homarus americanus | reverse complement strand
GAGGATGGAACAGTGTGTGTCAGGGAGTGATGGAACAGTGTGTGTCAGGGAGTGATGGAACAGTGTGTGTCAGGGAGTGATGGAACAGTGTGTGTCAAGGAGTGATGGAACAGTGTGTGTCAGGGAGTGATGGAACAGTGTGTGTCAGGGAGTGATGGAACAGTGTGTGTCAGGGAGTGATGGAACAGTGTGTGTCAGGGAGTGATGGAACAGTGTGTGTCAAGGAGTGATGGAACAGTGTGTGTCAGGGAGTGATGGAACAGTGTGTGTCAGGGAGTGATGGAGCAGTGTGTGTCAGGGAGTGATGGAACAGTGTGTGTCAGGGAGTGAAAATATTCCTCACTGTTTGGTTGAGACAATAAGCGGATAAAAGACCCCAGGACGGCCAGGTCCCAGGAGAGGTATTACCATCAGCAGTTACATGAGATCACTGCTGTTTAACCATAACTAACCTGCCCCTTTCTTTTGTCATGGTTGTCAGTCTGTTCCTGCAGCTGAAGATTTTTGCAGTATTTACCATCCTAAAGTGCAGGAATTTTGAAAGTAATAAGCATTTCAAGAACCCTTAATACAGAGTAGAAATATCAGGA
Source organism: Homarus americanus (assembly GCF_018991925.1). NCBI lineage: Eukaryota > Metazoa > Arthropoda > Malacostraca > Decapoda > Nephropidae > Homarus > Homarus americanus. Next base: position 2,298,778 of record NW_024735554.1, on the reverse strand, counting down.
CCCTCTACTCCCCCATTCACAGACTGATCATTCTTCTCATACATCAAGGTCTCACTCTATACAAACATACACATAATAAAATCTGTATGTAAATATTTTAAAAACAAAACAAATTATTCTTCAACAAATTCAATGTAAAATTTAGCATTTGCTCTTTATTTGTAAATTTGTTTATATATACTAAGCTTTTATTAATAAGACTTTGGCCAGTAAAATTTTATGTAAAAATTAATGATGAAGTTTTAATCAACAGAAAGTTTGGAAACAACACACAAGAATGTTCATGATAACAGAGGAAGCGAGTGCATACTGTAAAAAAAAAAAAAAAACTCCCACTATATCACGGTGGTTAACTATTTAATGGCAACTGAACTTTTTTATATTGCAAGTGAGGAGCTGAAATTATTGTGGTATGTGGCAGGCAAACTAGGCTGGTGCAGCCACTCACCAAATGATGGATGTTTCTGCTGCTGTCACTCTCAGCCACAACTTCCTGTACAAGTATCAGCTACAATTATAGTTCCCTTCTCAAATTTTAATTACATATAGGGTTTTATTATGAATTTCAAACTGAAACAAACAAGAAAAAAGTTACTTTAGTGAATTATTATATTGCCTGCAAGTATAAATGTATACATACTGTACTGAGAAGACTGAAATAATACATAGCTGATCATGTTATAATTCAAGGTCATTAAGGTTTACCCAAATCTCCATGAACAGTATATGATGCATGTTAGCTGATGTACTGCACAGGTGTTCTCTCTTCTTAATATGAGCTTTAAGTACAGTGGAATATACAATACTGTATACCTGTATATGATTATAGGCAACTAAAATGTTTACAGATCAATCAATCAATTAGAGTACTGTTCTCATATCTGAGGGTTGGTGACCACAGTCCTCCACTCTAAATGTTCTCGGGCTGTTTTTACCAATCCTCCAAGGTTTTGTATCCCTCTGAGGACCCAGTTTTTAATTTAATTCATCCATCCCAGTTTCTGCCTTCCCCTGGCCCTCTTAAATTCTGTTATTATCCCCTCATCCACTAATTATATGATTATATGACCTAAGTATATAATTTTTCTTTTTCTGTACATTTCAAGTATTTTTTATTTTAATTTTTTTGCTAATCTTAGTATTTCTTCATTTGTTTTCCTGTCAGTATAGCTTATTTTTAGCATTCACATATAACACCACATTTCAAAGGACTCCAGCCTCTTTTTGGTGTCTGCTGAAAGTGTCCACACTTCTTACCCATACATCACGCCTTGCCATATAAAGCCTTTCAGCAGCCTTTTTCCCAAATGGAAGTTAATGTCCCTTTTCATAAGGACTTTTAGATTTTAAATGCTGTATTTGCCTGCCCTATTCTTGTTTTAATTTCTTCCATACATCTACCATCACAATTAATGTTACTTCCCAAATACATATAACTTTTCACTTGTTTAAGTTCCCTGTTGCCTACCATAATTTCTATTTTAGGATTTATTTCCAATTTGGAAGCAAACCTTTACTTTAGTCTTTACAGCATTAACTCTTAAACCATATGGTTTACAGATAACCAAGTCTTAAGTGAGCCAAGAGGCAGACAGGGGTGGGCCTTAGGATTATATGGCTGGGCATAGTCCAGATTCACTAAAGTTTATATGAACAATATTCCTTGTAAGCGAAGCCATAAGAACACACCCAACTGATTGAGTTCAGTAATATTACTAATATAAAGTCCTAAAATAACATCAAAATTATACTGTAACTATGATATTAAATAGATGGATTCACTTAGCACCGGGAAATGGGGATAACATTAAAGTCAAGAGTCTTTCCAGAGGTATTTAAAACTAATTCTAATTATTTTTTCAGTGGTATTTTTTTGCTTTTGAGTTGAAGTCAATTAGTTAAGTGCATTTTTGCATCTACAGTTACAAAAAATATTCACAGCAAGAACCTTTGACAGTCTGGACCTTGGGCCAACACAAGAATGCATCCCACTGGGTGAGCACAGTCTACTCTCCAATCGTGTTATTTAGTTATATTCTACAAGAAAATTTCCACTTCACCTGGTTATCAATACTTCTGTTTAGTTGCATTGAAATTTTTTCTTAGCAATTTTTAAGGGATAGGCTGGTGACTTTCATTCCAATAAGAACCGATTATTGAGAACATCCAATTACATCTAGACATTAATAAAACTGATATTTTTTTTAAACATGCCTACCACCTGCAGTAACTTGAGAGAACACATCTTGGTTCAGGTGTCAAAGTGTGTACAGTACTGTATGCTACTCTGCTTCCATGGTGACCTGTGAGTGTCATGTCATTTACAGACCATGATCAAAATTTCCCTATGGATGCCATCAGTGTTATGGATTTTTTAATGAGTGATTAATCTTGTTTTTTTTTAAGTTGAAGATCCATGAGTATCACAGTTGGCTACATCATGGTAGCTTTCCCTGCATTACCGTGATTTAACGGGACTTACTGCAAATATGAACATTTCACGCACACACACATACACACACAAACACATAAGCACAAATATGAACAAATAATGAATACCGTACATAGCAAATACAAATTAATCAACAACATATTACTTCCTACTTACAAACAACACATTCTGTCCCTAAATGTACGATATCACAGGTGCAAAAACAAGAAAGTCATTAAATTGGTAAAAAGTGCAAAGGGGAGATACAAGACAGCTGGTCGACTTCCTACAATGACAAAGATGTTACAGGACACATAAGTTGGGATTTAGTATAAGATATATACTGTATATAGGTATTAGCATTTAACTGAGGAGAAGGAACAAATAGCAAGCATTTAGGAGGAAACTTAAGTTAAATCACAAGTTTACAGTATGTGTGTGTGTCTGTGTGTGCAACAACTACTATATAATGGGAGTGTTGAGTTGCAATAAGTGCAATGGGGAACAATAAAGGCAATACACAGTAAGGTCAGTACTCAGTCACTTGGGGGAAATTCAGGACGTAATAATAAAAAAATAAAAAAATACTACAGATTCGTCTCGTCAGATTAGAGCGGGTGGATGACGAGAAAATTTTATCATTTGAACTTCTGAATGCTCCACACCTTCACTTTACTTCATACCAGTTCTTTAACCCCTTGTGTATGGAGTCCCTCTCTGAGCTAAATAAAATTGTTTGGTGTTAGCTAAATAAAATACCTGTACAGTATTATAAGTGGCATCCTTGTAGTGAAGGGGTAAGTGGAGATAGTGTATTAACCCCTTGAGTGGGGGTCCCCCTGAGCTGAATAAAATCGACTGATGTTAAGCTAATAAAATACTGAAAATAGCTTCCCCATAGTGAATGGGTTTTATCATTTCAATAAATACGACAGAAAACTCTAGAATTTACAGACCCATGGAGATAATATCATAAAAGTAGGTGTACAGTATTATATTTTTCTTAACAGTGGTCCTTTCTTATGGTCATATACTATAGCATCAGGTTTAAGTCTTACATACATCCTTAGATTCCATACAAGCTTGTACAGGTTGCTATTATTTCTTCCATCTCTCTCTTACCTTCTACTGTTTTCTCTATTTGTACTCTCTCTTCTTATATTTCCCTTCTCATACAATATCTCCACCTTTGTGTATATTTACTAAGGCAACTCATTATTTTCAATTGTTTTATCTCAATTGTGCATATATTTTTCTTAAATTTAGACCAACAGGATGGTATTTACAGAATATTTCACAAAGATTTTAGTCACACTACTTGAACAACCTGAAGACCTAACACCCAACAATAAAATTGGCAAAATTTTTTTGTCTTTTTAAATTATCACACACTTCAATCATAAACAACCGGTTCTAAAAACTAGACTAAGTGTGAGAAATAAGAACGACATCTGTAAAGCTAAGAAAACAGCCCTAAAGATTTCCACCAGGTTTACCCATTGCTTCATACAGTACAACCCAGTCCATCAGCCCGTAATGTATTAAATAATTCAAGTCCCGCTAGTATTCCATCATATATCCACACAGTCCATCTCTCGACAATAATGCCATACTGTACATGTATAGTATTCTTTTCCAGTCTTCCTCTCTCACATGCTTGATATCATGATTTTGAATGCTGGGTGTTATCTCTGTACTATAATTATCTACATGGACTTTGAGAGTGTCACCCCATCAACCCAATAATTCAGCAAAGATGAAAGTTGCCACTTTTTTTCCCATCTATTTAAGCCTTTGGGAATAAAACAGTTGTGCATATACCAATCAACTTGGAAAACAAGAAACAAAAAAGTATGCAGATATGCCAAAAAATTCAATGTATCATTTAGATAATACCATTTTAGCACACCTTAACATTAGCTACTTGACCTAACCTATGGTAACCTTATACTGTATACAATTACCTCACTACAACAAACAAAATAATCCTTTCTTGTCAAAATCCTAAATTATATTTATATTTTACCTTCTAGCTTGTCTCTGGCACCTCTTATCATCTTATCTCAAAATCCATTAGAAACTACAACCCACTACAGTACACTTAGCCTACTTACTGTATCTTTATATACAATTATGAAAAATTTGCAAGCAGTGTGAAATACTGGTGAGAGAGTAGAGGAGGGGAGACAGTAGGGGATAGTGACACAACAAGAAATTACTCAAGTGTTGATCAATCATCATTTGAATTGGAGATGATAACTAATGTGTCTTCTCTACATATCTGCACATGCCAACCTGTTCATAATACAGAAAATGGCAAATATAATATATACACTTGTGGGAGAACTACTGTGAGTGACGATAATAAAGGAAGTACTGTACAGTATAATACACAATTCATCGTTAATCAGAGTCCACTTTGCTAATACAAGTACAGTGACACCTCGGTTAATGAACTCAGTCCGTTCCAGAAGGTCGTTCGTTAACCGAAACCATTGTTTCAATGGGTTTTTGGGTAATTGGTTCCAGCTCACCGAAAATTTCCTAAATTCAACAAAAATGGTAGAAAAGTTCACTTACTTTGAGGTGTGTATGTAGAAGGCTCCTGGATGATGATGATGGAATTAGAATGGGGGTGGAGGAGAAGGAAGAAGAAAAGGCATTGGGGTGGAAGAGAAGTCACCCCATGGCACCATTTCATCCATAAAATTTTAGTTCTCTTGGTGCATTTCAAGATTATTTTCTTTAAATCAACACTGCACTGCATTATATATTGTCAATATGTAAAATATATTTCAAAATGACCAATAATTTGCTTGGAAACACAGAAAAAAAGCGTTTAGTTGAAGAGAGTCTCAAGCAAGATGTTACCTCCACTGAAAACAGAGAGAGACTAACGCCTGTCTGGTGTGTTAACAGGCTGGATGGCACGCCAGAAACTAGTTTCTTTACCTTCAATTATGTTCAATAATTGTTAAAATGACTAAAAAAGTTAATATTAAACTTTTAAAATGATTGAATAGTATAAACTTCTTGATATTTACTAAAATAGTAAGGAATTTAAGCCCTAGAACCGATTAATGTATTGGCGGACTGATACTAAAGCTGGTTGCCCGGTCAGTGCAAGCGAAAACATGTTGAGGTCGGTTTGTAAGAAATTCGTTAACCGAATTTTTGTTCGTTAACCGAATTGAAGATCCTTATGGAAGGCAGTTCGTTAACCGAAATTTCGTTAACCGAGGCGTTCGTTAAACGAGGGGTCACTGTACTTGTATATAATTTGCAGAAAAGCATTACATAAACATAAACATTTTGCTCTTCACTATCAGTCAAACAATCAAGAAATAAATGGAATTAAAGTTTACTTGTTAACTACACTCAGCCAAGCCTGACTATGCTGTCTTCTGAACTGTTTCCGTTCCCCACCGCTATTGTCTCACATCACCTCTGTGTTCTAGATGATCAAGGCTCTACACCTTTGTGTACACATCTTCACTAGGTATGACTTGTAGTTCTTACAAAACCTATACCTAAGAATCAATCCACAGTATATAATAATAATAATAATAATAATAATAATAATAATAATAATAATAATAGTAAAAAAAAATAATAATAATATTAATAATAAAAAACACTTAAAAAATTCTACAAGAGAAGAAAAGTCTCTCTAGGACAAGAACATCAAAAGAGATAATCTAGAGCCTTGTTGTTAGTGACTAATGTCAATGAAAAAACAAGACAATAAAACACTTACCATTTCCAACAGATTCATATCAGCGTGTGTGACTCTCCTTCCCGAGGCTACAAGAAGACCAAAACATCTTTCCACAGCAAGTTCATCTGTGTTTGTGTGTGCAGTGTTGCTCTGGGTGCTGGGGGGAGCTGGAGTCACTGTCAAAACCAACTGCTTCTCAGTACTGCTACGTAGCTTGAAAAATTCTTTGTCTCTCGGCACAGTGTTGAAGTTTCCCTGGGAAGGAAGTTTCTGTAAATGTTTCGGTGATGCAATCTACACTAGCATTAATAGATACCAAAGAGACAAGACACATTATACTCAAAGGAGGCCTTGATCTTTGACCCCCATAGCATCAGGCTCTTGAATTTTCCTACGTGCACTTTCCTACTAAAGTCCATTTGTAACTAAAAGGTTACAACAGATGGACTGAAATATTTATACCTGCAGACCCCAGCCATCCTTGAGAAGTAACCCATGATTACCACCTAATACTTGCTGAGACAGCATTAGGAACCTCAGATATTTCATTTTAAAGAAAAAATATTTCAACTTCTTAGGTCATATTTTCCTCGCCTTAAATGAAATAAACTTCTGAAGGGTCACTTTACCTCCTATTGTGGTTATCTCAACAGCTTCATAACCTTAAGGTAAATATTTTAAGTCAATGTAAATACAACAACTGTGCTATTATGAATTTGTTATCTATAGCATTTTATAAATACTGTAGTTGGGTTATTTTACTTATCCCAGCCATGAGATCCAATAAAACTGGCCTGGTTTATAATTCTATGCTCAACTTTGCTATGTTCTTTCAGCAACCAATACTTGTTAAATGCAGGACTTTTATTCTCTTTACTTTATAAGTTGTGTTCTGTTATGGTTAGGTTAAGTTAGGCTAACCTCTCCTACCACAGCATGACCTTAAATGTGATTTTCCCCATCACTTCACACAAGCCAGCAGCACAGCCTTCCACCAGGAACACTTGATGCTATGTTCTCCACTCATTCACACACACCACCATTTCCTGGATGACTGCCTCCCCACCTCGCCCTATCCTTCCATTACCTTGGTCTCTTTCTCTCCTTCCTACCATCCACCTCTGTATTATATATTCAGTGGTTACAAGTTGCAACTTTCATATTCAAAATCTATATGTTGTGAAACAGTTTTTGGATAGACAGTGTCTTGTGACACTATTACATTTACTTATTTTGTCTTGGGTTGACTATTGTAACTCTTTATGGGTCTGCCTACCTAATCACCTACTGAAGAAAGTTCAGAGAGCGATGAACAGGATTGCCAGGCTTATTTTTCCTCTCCCAGTGAGGACTCCCACTAACCCATTCTTGGTTGAATGGCACTGGCTTCCAATTAAAGCTAGAACAGATTCAAACTCTGTTTAATGACTTTTAAGGCACTTCTGTTTGATGATCCTACGTATTTGTCCAATCTTCTAAATCCTCTGACCACAAGTTCTGAAATAATTTTGTGTACTACAGTAGTGATGATCCCTCACACCTTCAGGAGCCTAGAGCAGTACGGAAATGTTCTTTTGCTGCCTGATCCTTTTCCTATACACCATCCAGATTGTACAAATGGTTGTCTGCATCCATGAAGCAGATGACTTCGGTGGAGGCCTTAAGAAACAACTTAAAACTTTTTTTTTTAAAGCTTATGATCCTGATGATGAACTACTGTATTTCGAGCACTCGGGAATTCTTTGAAAGAACTGATGCTTTTGAGAAACAAAAGACCAGCTATTATTATTATTATTATTATTATTTTTACCAACCTTTCCCTTCCCATTCTCTCACTATGTCCATCACACCTGAGTTGAGACATTCCTCTTTAACCTAAGTTCTCTTTACCTTACTGTCTTCCTCTTTAACCTAAGTTCCCTTTACCTTACTGTCTTCCTCTTTAACCTAAGTTCCCTTTACCTTACTGTCTTCCTCTTTAACCTAAGTTCCCTTTACCTTACTGTCTTCCTCTTTAACCTAAGTTCCCTTTACCTTACTGTCTTCCTCTTTAACCTAAGTTCCCTTTACCTTACTGTCTTCCTCTTTAACCTAAGTTCCCTTTACCTTACTGTCTTCCTCTTTAACCTAAGTTCTCTTTACCTTACTGTCTTCCTCTTTAACCTAAGTTCCCTTTACCTTACTGTCTTCCTCTTTAACCTAAGTTCTCTTTACCTTACTGTCTTCCTCTTTAACCTAAGTTCTCTTTACCTTACTGTCTTCCTCTTTAACCTAAGTTCTCTTTACCTTACTGTCTTCCTCTTTAACCTAAGTTCTCTTTACCTTACTGTCTTCCTCTTTAACCTAAGTTCTCTTTACCTTACTGTCTTCCTCTTTAATCTCCAAGGATATATCAAAAAGGTGAGACTGATCTGCCTGTTGCCTGTTTTGGCAGAGCTCCTCTTCCTTCTTCACCAGCTTACTCCTGGGCACTCTTCTGAACGCTGCAGCGAAGGTTATCAACACACGGGCAACCTGGACAAAAAAGATGTTTAATATGAGTCACAACACCAGTCATCAATATCCCTCGGTATAAAATAAAATTGAAATTAGATCAAGTTACAAATCAATTGGCTACTCTAAAAAAAATACCACTGAATTGTGCTGCATTCTTGCCTCGTAAACATTTACTGTACTCTTTTCATGCTTTCTTGGGTCATAAGACATCCACTATTATATTCAGTTGATATCTAAACCAACCAGTCAAGTTCTTCCACAAGTGTAAAACACACCACTCTTAACAGGCAGCACAGCACCCAACAGGTATGAAGAACAAACAGTATTAATCAACTCAAAGTGGAGTACAAGAGATGATTTATTTACCAATGAGAGAGAGTATATAGAAATGGTATACTGTATATCTAATAGTGTATAATGGAACTGTATAGTGATAAATATGAAAGGAATATACAGTATAGAGGATTGGTATATAATAGTACAGTATATAGGAATGGTATTAAGTGGTATATAGGAGAAGTATACAGGTGCTGCCCGTTATAAGATGGGGTTAGGAACTTCTAAAAGCCATCATAAGGTGACTGATAGTATATCAATATTAATAACTTATAGGGGAAAATAGGTTCCATTCCTGAGTCCCTGAAGAGCCACAGTTAGCACTAAGAGTGGTTATATTTCAACTCGTAATTTCGGGCACATACATTTTTTTTTTTCCTCTGTTACATGCACACACAATCTTTCATGCAGAATGTGCAAAAAATAAATAATAATTATCATAAGTTCAAAACCATAGAGGGGAGGAAGGAGAAAAGGGAGTGGCATGGAGGATCTTGTCTTGTGTCCTATGTGGAGTGAAATGATTCCCAAATGGCAATGCAGTATTTTTTATTATTATTATTATTTTTCTTTAGTCCTGCTCACATTTAATGGTACAGTATATTATTTCATGTACCTACAAAGAATAGCTTCTTCCACACACGCAAACCATCCTCTGGGCGCCATGACACAGTTCAACTGCTCAGCCTGGCAGTCATCATGGACAGACAGAGCCTCCCACACAACCCGCATGGGTTGTATGTGTTATGCCATTCCAAGATTACATCAATGTATCTTGGAATATTGTAAGTTATTGCAGATCAATTTTTCACAACAGTGACAATGCAGGAAAAACATTTGGGTAACGACCATTGTAAATCTGATCTTAGCCATCGCATATGGTATTTGGTGTTAATTTTTTAGCAACATAAAACTGATTGGTCGTATATCAATCAATCGTATAATGGTCAACACCTGTACAGGAATAGTATATAGTGAGACATAAAGTAGTATGTAGGATTAACAAAGACAAGGCTATTTAGACAGTATAACTTCCACCTGAGAACGCTAAGGACATGACGAAAGACTTTGTAGTTACAGTCATTCTTAGGAATTTTAACTTACAGCTTCAGGAATTTGACAACGGAAAACATGGCACTGGAATATTGCCGTTTCTTGTGTATCTCCGTGAGAAGAGGTGAAGGCAAAGCACCGCGCTTCTGACGTGTCTACTTTCCCCCGGGCACAGAAGAGGATGCGGTGTATCTTGAAGCGAGTCATCTCTGTGCTTGTGGTGGCATCATAAATTCTGTTGAAATATGGATAAATATAATAAAATCATCCTATTCAATTTTTAATTTCCTGAGACTTATATAATGCCAATCATTAATAGGAAAATAAGTCTCAGATATGCGTCACATTCAAAACATTATATAAAGTACTTTGCTGTATCAATAAAATACTTGTGATATGTCCACAAAAAAATTGAAATAAAAATGCGATAGTAAGGCCCAAAGGCCTCACTGTCCAGTAAGGACAATGACAATACAGGAAGCATTATGTTAGGCAATGGATATACTGGGGATGCTTCAAGCACGAACCAACAACCCTTAGGGCAAAGATGAGAGCTGTATCTGCTCAGCTGCCACACCCACTATGTTTCAAGTAAAGATTACATAATTAAAATACAATTGGAAGACTCACATGACATAGCCTTCAGAATTTGATGGAACTGAAACAGAGACTTCCAGAGCCTGTTCCTGAGCTTGAGCGTTGAGTATTGCCATATTTCTCTGAATCTCCGCCTCACTTCTAGGGGCATTAATTGAGGCCGCCCCCAAATATGTCACCCTGTTGAATATTGTGTAGTCCCCACTGCCATCCTCTGTTTGAACTCTCTCCACTGAAAGCAATAACAAAATACTAATAAACATAGCTACAGTATAATGAACTCCAAATTCTTCAGAATCCATTTTAGTTCTAGTTATAATAATAATAAAAAATTGTTACTTTAACTGTGAAAATTTTATATATGACATTATAAAAATCCACAATGAAGTAGATAAAAATTTATTCACACTGTAAACGGTTAGAAATGTTCTGTACAGATTCTATAAAACAATCGGCCACAGGTAATATCATAACCCTACCCTGGCCAGTCACAAGAGTGGTGACAGGTAAATCCTAAGTGTTTTATTTTCTTCAAGATAAGTGTGGCTCATTATATAAATTACTTGCAAAATTAATTAAAAAACAAAGGGAGATAACCACAAAGAACCAGCACATTATGAAGCCATGGTCTCATTATGGGGGAGATAAGGAAGGAAAGTTGAGGAACAAACAACCAAAACAAAAACATTACTCTGCATACTGTGATGAATAAATATATAGTCCTATACATTATTATCATAAATTATATAATACATAATACAAAACTATACAAATTATCCATACTAATATCTATAAAAATCTGGTGTATCTATAAAGTATTGGGGACTCAGACATCTTAAAAACAACCTCCTCCATTTAAACCCATAACTTCAGTTTCTGTCCCATGAAACTCACTATCATCATCTGAAGCTACTTGAGAAAAACTTGGATTATTTTCCCCAAGGTTCCTGTCGTCTATCCTGCCATCTTGATTATTACAAGCGTCCTCACTGAGCGTTGAGACCTGAGACACCTGAGTTTCTAGGATGGGCAGCGAGAAGCAAGAGGAATCCTCATCCTTCTTTGTGCAGAATTTTGTGCTCGAATCCATGCTGTTTGGAGAGGAGCTTTCTGAACTCTTCTCTCTCATTACCTGCAAAAAAACACTGTGATTGTAGACAACATCTCATCAGCAGCTGGAATCTTTTGATGATGACATTTGCCCCTAACTCTAGCATACCACAGAACAAGAGACCAATACTCAGCCAAAAGAATAGTCAAAGCAGAACTAATTAGACATATAAAAAAAAAAAAAAAAAGTTTCATTATACTGTATTCCACTGCAAACTGGAGGATGGACTACTTTTTCAAATCTATAATTACAGAATGACAAACAGATACACCCCAAGAAAAATATAACTGATGAAACATTACTTGCTGTTAGTACTGTATAAATATAATTTTTGTATATTGTAGACACCTGTTCCTGTACTGTACCTAAACAAGTTTCCCCTTAAACATTGTGGTTCCTGACCATCACCTGTGTTTGATGATCACCTAACATTAATATTTCATAATCAAAACTTGTGAATGACCATAAAACAAGAAGTCTTTGTAGACCTTATCACCCATCTGGGAGAACAGTGCAATAAAAGTGCTTACATTGGACACAACTTTTAAGAGAGACAAATCAAAGAGCATTCCTATCAAGTATTGAGAGTTATTAAAATGACTGGGACAATTACCATTACTTTTGAGTCTCCTACATAATACTGTAGTGACCTTTACTAAACTAACTTAACCTATGCACATCTTTACAACACTACTGAAGTGTAACTTTTTTTGGGGGGGGGGGGGAATTTCATTACAGACAATCACCCTAACATCCCTGTCCTCCTGATCTAGTCATATATCCTACAATTTCACAGATACTGATCAAGAGTTCCTGAAAAAATGAATGGATGAACAAACTGACAGAAAGATAGGTAGATGGATGAGTGAACATACACATACAGATGGATTAAAAAACAACTTACAAAAACTTATCCCGTTATTACAAAGAAAAACCCTTGAAGTATTACCACAGGAATAACTCTTACTCAAAATAATAAACAGCCCCCCCCCATGATCTCTCAACCCATAAATATTGCCAAACTTTTTTATCCAGATACAAATAATCAACTGACAATTATACTGAAAGAGGAGGGGAAATAATACACTTAGTTACAAGGGTATACGGTATTGGTGGTGTAAACATGGTGTGGTAGAATGGTGGTGGTGTAAACATGGTGTGGTAGAATGGTGGTGGTGTAAACATGGTGTGGTAGAATGGTAGTGGTGTAAACATGGTGTGGTAGAATGGTAGTAGTGTAAACATGGTGTGACAGACTGGTGTTGTAAAAAGGGTGTGGTATAATGGTGGTGTAAACATGGTGTGACAGACTGGTGTTGTAAACAGGGTGTGGTATAATGGTGGTGTAAACATGGTGTGACAGACTGGTGTTGTAAACAGGGTGTGGTATAATGGTGGTGGTGTAAACATGGTGTGACATACTGGTGTTGTAAACATGGTGTGGTATAATGGTGGTGTAAACATGGTGTGACATACTGGTGTTGTAAACATGGTGTGGTATAATGAGAATGGTGTGGTGTAAACATGGTGTGGTAGAATGGTAGTGGTGTAAACATGGTGTGGTAGAATGGTGGTGGTGTAAACATGGTGTGGTAGAATGGTGGTAAACATGGTGGTAGAATGGTGGTGGTGTAAACATGGTGTGGTAGAATGGTGGTGGTGTAAACATGGTGTGGTAGAATGGTGGTGGTGTAAACATGGTGTGGTAGAATGGTGTGGTGTAAACATGGTGTGAAACATGGTGTGGTAGAATGGTAGTGGTGTAAACATGGTGTGACAGACTGGTGTTGTAAAAAGGGTGTGGTATAATGGTGGTGTAAACATGGTGTGACAGACTGGTGTTGTAAACAGGTGTGGTATAATGGTGGTGTAAACATGGTGTGACATACTGGTGTTGTAAACATGGTGTGGTATAATGATGGTGTACATGGTGTGACATACTGGTGTTGTAAACAGTGTGTGGTATAATGGTGGTGGTGTAAACATGGTGTGACATACTGGTGTTGTAAACAGGGTGTGGCATAATGATGGTGTAAACATGATGTGACATACTGGTGTTGTAAACAGGGTGTGGTATAATGATGGTGTAAACATGGTGTGACATACTGGTGTTGTAAACAGGGTGTGGTATAATGATGGTGTAAACATGGTGTGACATACTGGTGTTGTAAACATGGTGTGGTATAATGATGGTGTAAACATGGTGTGACATACTGGTGTTGTAAACATGGTGTGGTGTAATGATGGCATAAACATGGTGTGGTATACTGGTGGCATAAACAGGGTGTGGTATAATGGTGGTGTAAGCAGAGTGTAGTGTCTGGGAGGGTAAAGCACCTCTGTAAGCTCCTGCTGTAGGTCTTCCATGTTGCCGTTGTTGGCAATGTTCAGTTGTGGCTCAGAGTCTTGGGCTGCCAGACTCTCGACAATTTCATATTCTTCGCTGGTACCTGCTGAATCACTTGACCTCAGGCTGGAACACTCTTCCATACTTCCCTGGGAGAGGAGGAACACGTGTCAGAACACGAGTACAGTACATCAGTGATAATCATGCAAAAGGGTACACTTGGGGTATCTCGCAAGAAATAATTTATACGGAAAACTCTGTTACAAAGAGAAGGAATGGGAGCCAAGATATTGTGAATTTACAGGTTTTCCGGGAGTGTTTCCTGGGATAAAAAATAAAATAAAATGAAAATAAAAAATATACCATTTCAGCACTCCATTTACAGGTGTATCTATTTCAGGAAAATGTACAGCACTCTGTTGCATCCATGTTAAATTAACCATTAAAAACAATTACCCTGATGTAAGATATTATTGATAAAAAAACAAAACATGAGAGGTAACCTGTTTACATTCCCCAGGCCAAGAGCTAGGAAGTGAAGCAGTAGTTACTTCAGTTTATCAACACCTTCATGTTTATGCACTTATTATGGCCTTGCACCACCACCACCAATACAACCTGCCCACCACAGTAATGAAATAAGGAATACTACACACAATACTATAGACAAAAACAAAACAGCTACAGTAGAGCCCCACAGTAATGTACATAATCTCCAGAGCATTGGGTGTGAGAAACATCACTAAACAAACAACTGGACATGAGACATACCCAGGGAGAACAATGTCCTGTGTCAACATATACAGTACACTGTACTGTACTACAACCCAGTGATCTAGACCAACACCTTTTATTTCAGAATATTCAAGTACCTGTATTTTCTTACTTTTATGAATAGACTGAATGCACAACATGACACTGTTATGAAATGACTAACAGGACCAGACTAGTTTTACACACAAAAATTTTTTCTTTAAATAATATGGATGAGCCACACACAGCCGGCATATCCAACTTTTGGGTTTCGTAAAGTCCAGTTTAGTGTGTCAAGCTAGATTTCAAGCACAACTACAAAATAAATTCATATACAGTATTTATATAGACACAAATACTGTACAGGTATATACCAGTACAAAAAAGACATACTGTATACTAAAAAATAAAATTACTTGAGATTTTTCTGCAATTTGATAATAAATGCCAAAGTGTAGTAAAGTGTCATCAGGTAGCAGCCCTCAAAATCAAAACATATCTGAAATTGGAATACTTTATCCCAATAATTCTATCAACAGTAGAGTACAGTAGCAACTTTTTCCCATCAACAGTTCTTATCAATACACTTTTCAGTTAACTCATGAAATGTATACCTGTACAGCATATGGTTTACCTAATGATCAGCAACAGACAGCCTGGGAGAAGGAAGCTAATATTTGTTCAATACAGTATACCGGTACCCCAGCTGAGTGGACAGTGATATACAACACACAGCACCTTTTATAAAATTCTATCTTGTTTCATCGCCTTTGTGCTACAGCGCTGAAGGTTTATCCTTTTACCACTCTGTATCATATGTACTTTCCTGTATGGGATACAACTCGGTTCAAACAATTGTTTGCCCTACACCTAGCCCGATTAATCGTTCATCCAGTATCAGTTAAGTCCAGTGCGATCTGTACACCATCCAGATAACTTTAACCCCATTATCCTTGGCTCGGCTCTCACGCCCTGACGCATCCTGTCAATTCAGGTGCGGCTACCTAACCTTATTTGGGGTTGATTAGGTAGCATTTGGGACACTAAGTACGTGTATGTATATACAGTTGGTCCTCACATTAAGCGGTCCCGCATTCCGCGTTTCACCGTTACCGCGGTGCCTTGCCAGAACCTAACATTTTCACATTTCGCGGTCGCGAACGCCATTACGCGGAGAGTGTCCGGCGCGACGCTATTTTTAGATTTTCCCCACGCGCCACGCCGCCTGCCTGCCTCTCCCTCCTCCTCCCTCCGCTTGGGCAAGCGGCGCGGTAAGGTTGCGCAGTGTGTCTTTGTTGCGTTATCACTGACGTCATATGACGTACAAGACCTGTGATTGGCCATGCATCCCTACCCTCCTCTGCTGCTAGCTGTAATTGGCTTAAAGTATTATGACGTGTCCACCCGGGGGAGGGAGGGAGGGAGGAGAGACGACGCTTGACCTAGCCGCGACAGTTTCATCCCTCAAGGCCACTCCGTGTTAACGCGCATCCATTGTTCCGTAAAATGGCTTCCGCCGGACCACCACCCCCAGAGAAAAACCTTTCCTTACCTGGACCCAGCGGCACTAAGCCAAAGAAGACACGACGTTCCTTAAGCTACGAGGTGAAGTACCAAATTATTCAAGATTTGGAGAAAGGAACACGGCAAGTTGATCTCGCGCGCCAGCATGGCGTCAACGAATCTACGATTCGCACGATCAAGAAGGATGCAGCCAAGATCAAAGAGCACATGAAAATCACAAAGTCTGCAGGTGCTTCTATGATCAAGTATTTTCACAACCAGGTGCTTCTCAAGACAGAAAAATTACTTGTGAGGTACTTGGTGCGTCAGGCGCGACGGAACATGGCGGTCGACACGCGCTCTGTGAAGGACTACGCACGTGAACTGTACATGGCAGTGGCACGAAAGATGGGAATTACAGAGCCCAAACCCTTTACTGCTTCCTCTGGGTGGTTACAGAGGTTTAAGATCCGGAACAAGATCACCAATATAAACATTGGTGGTGAAGAAGCGAGTGCTGATCGTGCTGCGGCTCGGGAATTTCCTCCGTTTTTACGTGAGATTATGGAGGAAGGACAGTACAGTGACGACCAGGTGTTTAACATGGACGAATCTGGTCTTTTCTGGAGAAAACTACCTTCCAAGTCCTACATTGTGAAGAATGCCAGCAGGATTCGGGGCCGGAAAATGCAGAAGGAACGCATCACCGTCCTGTTTGCCACCAATGCCTCCGGTACCTGTAAGCTCAAGTTATCGGTGATCCACACAGCACGCAAGCCGCACGCCTACAAAACCATGGACATGACCAAGCTAAATGTCCACTGGCTGACAGCACGTAAGGCATGGATGTTCTCTACACTGTCCCTCTCCTGGTTTGATGACTGTTTTGTTCCCGATGTAAAGAAATTCTGTGAGCAACAGAATGTCCCATTTAATATTTTGTTGCTGCTGGACAACGCACCAGGACACTCGCCCCTACTGTTAGATCGTCACCCCAACGTAAAAGTGGTCTTCCTTCCTCCCAACACTACGTCTATATTACAGCCCATGGACCAGGAGTTGATTTGCAATGTGAAAGCTGCATTCTCAACAAAAAAATTCCAGCTCCTGAACGACTACACCAACACCAGGGAAGAGTTGCGTGACCTGAGTGACACCACCACCGATAGCAAGAGCGACGAAGATGAGGAACA
Source organism: Homarus americanus (assembly GCF_018991925.1). Taxonomy (NCBI): domain Eukaryota; kingdom Metazoa; phylum Arthropoda; class Malacostraca; order Decapoda; family Nephropidae; genus Homarus; species Homarus americanus. The sequence goes on along the minus strand of NW_024735554.1, from coordinate 2,281,240 downwards.
ACGGTTAGAACAGCAAAAAATACTCTTCAAACAATTCTGGAGAATATTTAACATCAAGAAAGCTGTGGACATCTTGGTGGAGTCATGGGATCAGCTGTCTATTGCTACAATTCGTCACGCATGGAGACATGTGTTGCATGGAATACCAGGTGAGAGGAGGAGTCAATCTGTGACTGGTGAGGTTCAGAATGTTGCAGTAGCAGTGGACCTTGCCAGAGAAGCTGCGCAGACTGTTACAGTTCCAGGCTTCTCCGAGACCACCAACGACGACATCCTGGAGGTGATCAGAGATCCTGAAGTGACTGCCGACGAGATGATGGAAGAAGAACACGTCAGTGAAGAGGAGGAAGAAGGTGCGTCAGTCTCCGAAGAACACAATTTAAGTCATAGTGATATTAAGGGTGCCATGGAGTGTGCAGAGAAGATGAAGTCCTTCCTTTCCCGCGACAATGACGATGACCGCTATGAAGTCTTCCATAACCGGCTGGTGCAGGCTATGGAGCCGTACATCAAGGTGTATCACGACAACATCAACGCCAGCCGTCAGCAAAGCATAACAGATTTCTTCACCCGCAACCCACCACAGCCAGCCCAAGCCAGTGATAGTGACAGTGAAGTTGACTTTGAGGGATTTGTCAGGGAAGCCCTGACAACTGTAAGTGACAGTGATGATGATTCACCTAGTAATGGTGATTCACCTGAGGGCCAGTAATCTGCCCTCTGCCTCGGAACCAGCCTCCATCCCCGTATGCCGACCCATCTCTTCTACTACCGTAAGTGTTACACAAAATTTTTAGTTTTTTAACCTATTCTTTATTTTTCCTATGTTAACCTTTATCTTTCCTAACCTAACCTCTTCTATATTACTTGTTTTTTCATACCATCATAAAGTTAAGATAAAATTTTTACTACAACATAGTTGTGTGTCGTCAAAAAGTGGAGTTTGGGGATCGGCCTGGACTCCATTTCAATTAATCCCATATGTTATGTTGTTCACTTTCCGCGTTCCTCACTTTCCGCGGGACCCTCCGGGTTACATTAACCGCGTAATGTGAGGACCAACTGTATATGAATCTTTACTATGAGTTTCGTACTTAGCTGACACTGAACCCCATGCTGAGTTTCACAGCAGTGTTGTCACCAGTGTGCCCTGGTAGTACAGTGTTATTCACTCTTTATAAGCATGTTTCCTTTGAATGCTATTCATTTCAGAGTTTTCAACACAAAATTCAGATTCTACATACAGTACTCAAAAACATGGGATTCAACACTGAAATCACCTGAATTAATGAAAACAATAATTTTTATGCCAAAAAGGAAAATCTGACATCCACATTTGGTGGCCATCTTTTAATTTTGAATGTCCAATCAGAGAGATTTGATAATTAATTAACCCTTTTTGAATCTTCCTGCTAATTTTCATACTTGTATCATCATTTGCAAAATTCCCTTAGAATTTGAGACATTTAGCTGCTCTGCTAATGGGAGGAACAAGGCTAAAAGTAAGTGGATGAAAAATAAAATTTCAAAGGAAATGGTTAGATGAAGAATATGAGAGAACGAAGTGAGGCTTCATAAAAATTATCAAAGAAATTCAAAGGAAATGCAGACAGGTCAAGAAAGATGATCTAGAAAGGAAATGCAAGGAGAATGAAGTTGATGACAGAAGGCATAATTATTGGGAAATGTACAGAAAGATGAAATATATGAACCAGAAAAAAGATAATAAATGGGGTGGGACTATTAAAAGCTAAGACAATAAGATTCTGTTTGAGGCAGAAGAAGTATAAGAGAGATGGACAGTACAGAGAAGAACTATTCAGTGATAAAGATAGAGTAGACGTAAGAAACGAAAAGGTAATAAAGATCAAAATCCCAATTCTACAAACAGAAGCTGAGGCAGCTGTGAGCAAAATGAAAAATGATAAATCTTGTGGGGTTGATCAGCTTCCAGCAGAATTTATAAAACAAATGAGCAAGAATGAGATAAAATGTTTGACTAAAATATAGAATTTTATATTCTACTGTACTTCAAAGGAGACCTTCCCAGTTATTTAAAAAAATAAAAAAATCAATATTTGTACAGTCAACCCTCACTTTACGCGGTTAATGTAATGTAACCCACAGGGTACCTCGTGAGAAACGCGTAAAGTGAATAACATTACATATGGGATTAAATGAAATAGAGACCAGCTGACCCCCAAACTCCACTTTTTCCAACACAATACCTATGTTCTAGTAAAAATAACATCTTAATTTTATGATGGTACATGCACACAATTAATACTTAAGAGAAATAGAGAAATACAGTCGCCAAGTTAATGTCCTTTCAAATAATGGACTCGACTCCCTCCCCCTCTTCTCACACTACACTCGCTGGCTCTTCCCTCTGAGAAATTTTTGGGGGAAAACCAGGTATAGTAATAAATAATACCTCAAACTAAAGTTAGGATAATATAATTGACATTGCTGGATTCCTTGTAAGACCAGGAATATTTTGAATATAAATGTCATATATTTTTCACAAAAGATAACATATTTACTCAGAGTAAACATTACATCTAAAATTTGTAAGTCTAATGCAAAATCTATGATGTTTATATTCAAAATGGTCATCAAATTGTAAGAATTCCAGCAATGTAAATTATATTCTGGCCGGGTAATTTGTATGAATTTTATGAGCAAAAACAAATATCTTCAGTTAATAAAAAAAAAAATATTCTTCACACATGCCAGGTGGTCAGTTGCCGGTCCCTCCCTACCCCCCACCCCCACCAACCCTCCCTACCAGATAAATGTGTGGGAATACCAGACTGTGTACCTTTTTCATAATAAATAATAAATCAGACTAAAGTTAGGATAATATAATTGACATTGCTGGATTCCTTGTAAGACCAGGAATATTTTGAATATAAATGTCATACGTATACAGTGGCCCCTCGGTTAACGAACTCAATCCGTTCCAGAAGGTCGTTCGTTAACCGAAACGTTCGTTAACCGAAACCATTGTTTCAATGGGTTTTTGGGTAATTGGTTCCAGCTCACCGAAAATTTCCTAAATTCAACAAAAATGGTAGAAAAGTTCACTTACTTTGAGGTGTGTATGTAGAAGGCTCCTGGATGATGATGATGATGATGGGATTTAGAATGGGGGTGGAGGAGAAGGAAGAAGAGAAGGCATTGGGGTGGAAGAGAAGTCACCCCATGGTGCCATTTCACCCATAAAATTTTAGCTCTCTGGTTTAATTCAAGATTATTTTCTTTAAATCAACGCTGCACTGCATTATATATTGTCAATATATAAAATATATTTCAAAATGACCAATAATTTGCTTGGAAACACAGAAAAAAAGCGTTTAGTTGAAGAGAGTCTCAAGCAAGATGTTACCTCCAGTGAAAACAGAGAGAGACTGACGCCTGTTTGCTGTGTTAAGAGGCTGGATGCCGCGCATTAAACTAGTCACTTTACCTTCAATTTTGTTCAATAATTGTTAAAATGACTAAAAAATTGAATATTAAACTTTTAAAATTATTGAATAGTATAAACTTCTTGATATTTACAAAAATAGTAAGGAATTTAAGCCCTAGAACCGATTAATGTATTGGCGGACTGATACTAAAGCTGGTTGCCCGGTCAGTGCAAGCGAAAACATGTTGAGGTCGGTTCGTAAGAAGTTCGTTAAGCGAATTTTTTTTCGTTAACCGAATTGAAGATCCTTATGGAAGGCAGTTCGTTAATCGAAATTACGTTAACCGAGGTGTTCGTTAAACGAGGGGTCACTGTATTTTGCACAAAAGATAACATATTTACTCAGAGTAAACATTATACTATCTAAAATTTGTATGTCTAATGCAAAATCTATGATGTTTATATTCAAAATGATCATCAAATTGTAAGAATTCCAGCAATGTAAATTATATTCTGGCCGGATAATTTGTATGAATTTTATGAGCTAAATAAAAAAATTATACTTCACCCGCGTAAAGGGGTACACCCACCGCGGAATGTGAGCATCCTGGGTTCTGGCAGGGCACCGCGTAAGGAAACGCGGAATGTGGGACCGCGTAAAGTGAGGGTTGACTGTACAGTATTACCTAAAGAGCCAGGAGCCTCACAGTGCACCCAGTTTAGAACAATAAGCTAAGTAAGTCATGCCAGCAAAGTTTTATTAAACATAATTTTAAGTACAGTATAGTCTGAGTTTACGCTGATATTTCATACACGTTTGGTCATTTACGCGACACCTGTCCAGACGCGCCAATTATTAGTTACGCGGTACATTCTTTAATTTACGCGGCAAGCGGCTGGTCGCTGACGTCAGACTCATGCCGACAACATCGCGGACTGTGATTGGGCCACGTATCCTTACCACCCACACACCCCCTCCACCGAGTGCTATGATTGGTCTATTTAACCTTGCTTGCCCAGTCAACAAAACATTACCGAGTTCTTCACCCGCCACCCACCACAGCCAGCCCAAGTCAGTGATAGTGAGGATATGGACTTTGAGGAGTTTGACAAGGAGGCCCTGGTAGCCTCTGTGGTGAATAGTGATACAGGTGAGGGCCAATAATCTGCCCTCTGCCTCAGAACCAACCCCCCATCCCCATGTGCCCAGCCATCTCTTCTACTAACGTAAGTGTTAAAAAACCTAATATTATTGATGTCTCTTAAATATTAATTGTGTGTGCATATCATCATAAAATTAAGATGATATTTTTACTACAACGAACGTATTGTTGGCGATAGCCCAAAAAAAGGGTAGTCTGGCGGTCGGCCCAGTCTCTATTTCAATTAATCCCATATGTTCCGTTATTTTATTTACGCGTTTCACGTTATACGCATACCTCCATGGGTTTAATTGACCACGTAAACCCAGACTATACTGTACTTTAAAATAAAGTTTAGAATAGAAGGTGAGTTATCTGAAGAGAAAAGTGGATTCAGAAAGGAAAAAGGAACTAGAGAAGCTATATTTGGTTTGAAAATTTTGAGTGAAAGGGCTTCAGAGATCCAAAGAAATTTGTACATCTGCTTTATTGATATTGAAAAAGCTTCTGATAAGATAAAGCACAATGAACTTATAGAGATCTTGGAAAAAAAAATAGGCATTATCGAAAGATATACAGTGGTCCCTCGATTAACGAACACAATTGGTTCCACAGTCTTTCGTTAACCGAAAATTTCGTTAACCAAATCTATTATTTCAATGGGATATTGGGTAATTGGTTCCATCTCACAGAAAAAGTACATACAAAGTACTGAAAACCGGTAATAGAATTAACAAAACACTAAATATAAAATAAATACAGTACTGTATTGTACAGTATACTGTACAATAATAAAAAAAAACAATAGAATACTGTATTTTAACTTACTTTGAGGTGTGTATGTCGTATTCCTGGCAGCTTTGTTTACATATCAAACAGCTGATTGTACAGGCAGTCGATGATGACATGCCATATTCTTTACAGAGTGCATTGGTTTTAATGCCTTCTTCATGTTTCATAATAATTTATGCACTGTATATTATCAATATGTGAACCAAATTTCAGAATGACCAATAATTTTAATATAAAAATGCAAAAATATTCAAGAGACCAACAAATTGGATGTTCACTCCACTGTAAACAAAGTTAAACTGAGAAGCATTGGTGGGTGATTTGATCAGCTGATTGGCACACAAAAATTGGGTGCTACTACAGCGTGCAGTCTACAAGATATTTAGGTAGGTTTAGATTAGATTAGGTTAGGTCAGGTCAGTTTAGGTTAGGCAAGGTTAGGTTAGGCCAGGTTAGGTTAGACCAAAGATATCATCGTAGACCGCACGCTATAGTAGCACCCAAAAACTGTTCCCTGTATTGTATATATTATCAATATGTTAACTAAATTAGAATGACCAATAATTTTAATATAGAAAATGCAAATATATTCAAGGGCACAACATTCTTGATATTTACGCCACTGGAAACGAATGTAAACACAGAACCGGTTACTGTATTGGCGGACTAGCCGATCAGCTGATCGGCTGACGCGCACAACAAAGCGCATTTCTTGTAAGGCTTTCGTTAATCGAAGTTTTGTTCGTTAATGGCATTGAAAATCCTTATGGGAGCTAATTCGTAAACCAAAATTTCGTTAATTGGACCGTTCGTTAATCGAGGGACCACTGTATTTATAATTTTAAAGAATCTTTACTGGCAACAGGAGGCTGCAGTGTTAGTATATAATGAACTTACTAATTGGTTCACAGTTAGACAGGGAATAAAGCAAGGTAGTGTTCTATCTCTAACAATGTATAATATATATCCAGAAGTCTTAATGAGAGACGTTATAAGTGATAATGAAAGACTAAAAGTTAATGGTAAAGTAATATCAAATATACTCTATGAAGAAGATGCTGCTCTCACCACAGAAGCAGTACAAAAAACTCATTAACAGATTAGTGTAAAAAGGTGAAAAATATTCTCTAAAGACAAAAGTAATGGTTGTTTTTAAATTGGAAATAAATCCTAAAATAAATATTATGGTAGGACACAGGGAACTTAAACAAGTGGAGAATTTTGTGAATCTGGGAAGTAACATTAGTTGTGATGGTAGATGTATGTCAAAACAAAAATAGGGCAGGCAAATACAGCATTTAAATATTTAAAAGACTTAATGAAGAGACATTAACTTCAATTTGAGAAAAATGGTGCTGAAAGGCTTTATTTGGCAAGGACTATTTCATGGGTCAGATGTACTGTTTTTGTTGTACATAAACGATATAGTCCACACAATCCCTGGTTACTGCACAAATGAGAGTTGTGCGGACAATGACCTACTAGAAAAAAACTGGTCACACTAACAAACAATTTGCTAAATTGAAAATGTTAAAATTCGAGGATATTAACACCTACTGCTGTGCCCTATTTGTTTACAAATCTGTCAATCACTCACTTGACAACAATTATTTCCAGTTCCGGAATAATCAGAGATACAACTTAAGGCACCCAGAGCAACTAAGACCACCCCCCATGCGCTCCTCTCAGTCCCAGACCTCCATAAAATATCCTGGTGTGAAGGTGTGGAACAACTTACCCCCACCCATCCCAGCAAAGACTACGCTCCCTTCCTTTAAATCATCTCTTAAAAAATATCTATTGTCTAAGTATTAATATTTTTTGTAATACCTACTTCATATACCTGCCTTTATTGTACCACCAAAACCGTTTTATCAGAAATTATCATGTAAATAGACAGAAATTAACATTGCAATAAATATATTTGCCAACTAGACATAATCCTGACAGCTCTGTCCTCTTGTTCCACCTTAATACAACCCATGTTGTACTGCCTCCTTCCCTTATCATATTTATGTTTTTCAATTCCACTGTAAATTATGTATATACAGTACTTATAACATAAATGCAAAAAAATATTATAAAATAAAATAAATAAAATAAACAAATATCGAAGTAATAACCGTGGTAACATTCTGGTATGTTCATATTACCACCATGCTATGTATACTATTCCAGATGATACTAAATGTTACATAATACTTCCTCGAGATAAATATATAGTACAGATACTGTATATATCAGGTGCCTACAAGAGTGCTCAGGCTCTCAACTGGCTCAGCCATGTTAATATTAAGATTTTTAATCGACTCTGTATCTGTGCTATTCTGCCTAAATAAACTGTTTCAATATCAATAACTCTCAACAGACACCAGAATGTGGTTAGAGGCCTTTGAAATGTGGTGTTAAAGGCAAATGCTAAGAATAAGCTATACTGACAGGAAAAGAAAAGAAGAATTACGAGGATAGGAAAAACTTCAAGAAAATACTTGAAATGTACAGATAAAGAACAATGAGATACTTTGGTTACGTGTATATAAAAAAGAATGAGGGGATAATAACAGAAATATTAATGGGCAAAGTTGAGGGTAGGAGGGCCAGGAGAAGGCAGAGAATGGGATGGATGAATGAAATTAAAAACTGGGTCCCCAGAGGGGTACAAAGCCTTGGAGGATTGGTAAAAACAGCCCAAGAACATTTAGAGTGGAGGACTGTGGTCACCAACCCTCAGATATGAGGACAGTACTCTGATTGATTGATTGAAAGTTGAGGTGTGTGAAGGTTATCTGGGTCTCCAACAAATAAACTTGGTGAGCATATTATGTAAGGTGATTAGTTGTAAACACAATTAGAAAATGGGATTTCAGGACCAATCTTCCACTTTCATTTATTTTTCTGTACCTGGTAATTACAGTATTAACACTGCACTGTGCAGTATCATCAACAGGAGCATTTTACAGCAACCAAATGCTCAGGCTATCCAAAACAATTCAGCAATGAGAAAATAAAGCAGAGATCACTCCATCAGGCTCTAAGTTAAATCAACATACACATAACATGCTAAACTTCTCACAATACTACCACACATGCACAGGTCTTGCTCTCTCACAAGTCTCTACTAAGAGAATTCAGGTTCTAAAGTGGCTCAACCATGTCAATATTGCTATTATTGATCACTGTACATATCTGCATTTTTCAAGATAAGTAAACTGTTTCAATATCAATGCTGAACAAAATATATATATATATATATATATATATATATATATATATATATATATATATATATATATATATATATATATATATATATATATATATATATATATATATAGTGACCTCGTTTTAACAATTTAAGTTAACGAAAATTTAGATTACTTTGCCTTCCATAGGATCTTCAATTGTAATTTTTAGTTACTTGGTTCTTACGAGACCTCAACATGTTTTGCTTGCACTGACCAGGCAACCACCTTTAGTATCAATCCTTAACCATTAATGGTTCTGGGGCTTAAATTCTATTTTTAGTAAATATCAAGAAGTTTATACTATTCAATAATTTTAAAAGTTTAATATTCAATTTTTTGATGTTTAACAATTATTGAACACCAAGGTAAGTGACTAGTTTAATGCCGCGGCATCCAGCCTCTTAACACAGCAAACAGGGAGTTAGTCTCTCTCTGTTTCACTGGATGTAACATCTTGCTTGAGACTCTCTTCAACTAAACGCTTTTTCTGTGTTTCAAAGCAAATTATTGGTCATTTGAAATATATTTTACATATTGACAATATATAATGCAGTGCAGTGTTGATTTAAAAATAATCTTGAATTACACCAGTGAACTAAATTTATGGGTGAAATGGCCATATATGAGTGACTTCTCTTCCTGTCCTTCTCTTTCCCCCATTCTAAATCCATCATCATCATCATCCAGGGCCTTCTACACACCTCAAGTGAAGACTTTTCTACCATTTTGTTGAATTGAAATTTTCGGTGAGCTGGAACCAATTCAAAAACCCATTAAACAATAGTTTGATTGTTTTTCGGTTAACAACGACTTTCTAGACCGGATTGAGTTTGTTAACGGAGAATTACTATATATATATATATATATATATATATATATATACTACTTCTATCAATTTGTTTTTATTACTGAACCATTAAAGTCATATTTTCTGAACTTTTTCAAATAACATTTTCGTAATACACCTGTATATAAAATTTATACTCTGTCCAGCAGGCATTATATTATATAGTGTATGACCAGATTGGTCAACGCCAGAAAAAAAGGGACCTCTGACAATTTTCTTCTCTGTGATCTGCTGCCCACCACAACATAGTGATGCATGGGTAGTTTTTACTTAGCAGCAAAATCAACATATTGCCACTTACATTCTGAGTAACTGAGTCTCTTGGGATAAAGGTGGTTTCCCAATGATTTTGTGAATAAATCTCGATTTTGACCTTTGTGAAATACTGTAACATTCAATGACATATATCCAGACAACTGGGGTTGGTTATACAGACCCACTGTGAACTCTACTCTATAATCCTTTGTGCCAGCTTACAGGATGAGTGTGGGGTGCACAATAAACAAACTGTAAGTGGTAAATTGAAATGTGATGACTGTACACATGGAATATATCTATAGAAAACTTACCCATATTGCTTGCCTCAGAATAAAACAATTTGGGTATAAACTCTTTTCCTCTCAGATTTTGTCCCAAGCTTTCTCATCATAAAGAATGACACCATTGATGCTGCGTGCACAAGAGGCAGAAACCATACATGACATCAAGGTATCATACCATCAAATATTTTCTAAACATTAACAAAAGCAATTTTATCTTATTTTTTATAGACAATGATTAATTATTCTTTCTATCATAATAATAACAATAGCCCCAAAAGAACATATTATATATACTAATATGTTAGATAGGATTTGAAACTTTAAAATAATATTAATTACATACTATTGGTTGATGATACATACACACACCAACAAAACAGCTCCACCTACCCTAGGATGAAACTTTATTACTATTTTAGGTTATTAGTTCAAGTTGAGAAGGTTGCATTATAACAGCAGGTTGTTATGTTTCATTGTCCAAACATGGAATCAACTGAAGCGGGCAGATGACAGGGCTATGACATTTACAGGAAATAACTAAGGGCAAAACCCTAAATAACATGTTTATTCCTCCACCAGATTTGCTCTAGTCTTGAGGTCAGTGGCTGGATAACCTGGCCACTGTCCTTCAGCAACTTGAGGATTGAATTGCATTATAAAAAACATCCTGGACACAGTCAAATTAGAGGTGTTCCTGTTCTTCATATTAACACACAGAGCATGACAGGTAAAGCTTAATGCACATAATAATATAACTGTAAACCTTATAAGTCTCCTTAATGAGCTGTTATGAGATACAATATAGAATATAACCAACACAGTGAAGAACAACTCCAGAAAAAGTCTTCGTTGTCTGCTGAACATTTACCAAGCACCACTGACCGGTCCATTAACCACAACCTTAACATTATATATTACTTCACAACTATAAATAAACAACCATAACCACCAAACACTTTAAAGGGACATTATTACTTACCTAAATAACATACGATCATTGGAGGTAGTCATCTGACATTTATCAACAACATCGACGTCACAAACCTTCAAAAACAAAACATTAAAACAAAAAGACTAACAGTTGATTCTAGTAGGACGGATCACTCAATCATTAGATCTAAGTCTTTACTGGGGCGGGTCTCCTTCACCTCCTTCACCTCCATATTCACCTTCGATTTCACCCAAATACTACTGCTAAACATGATGGACAGGAGCCAGCTATATCACCACTATTTAATTATATAATATATTACTTTTATATTCTGATATGGTCGTGTGAGGGCATTGATATGGTTATTAGTATCGCTAATCGTGTTTATCGATGATCAGTGTTGTATGAATGTATTTATGCAGTAAATTAAATATATTACCATTAAATATTATTCTCATATTTTATTTATTTCTATCATCATTACTTCTTTTCATTATTATATTTCCAAATACTTTACTAAATTACAATATGTACAGTACTGTAGAGCACATGCTGTATATTGTGCTATTACTATAACGAACGTTAAAATATGTACTATATACTAAAATAGCACTCTTGTTGGGAAAAATTAAAATGACAGAACTCATGATAATACCGACGACAGGGTATAAACTGGTTCCCTGCTGCTGCCAGTGAATATGTGACAACAGGAACTCGTTTTAGGGGGCGTTGTGCATAGTTATTCCCCCTCACCTCTCCCCTCCCACAGATCGGCTACATATCATACAACTTTCACAAATATGCATCTTTAGGTGGTTTATATTTTTTTACGGGGCATAGCCATGATGTACTATTGTAAATAACTACTAGCTACTAGTAGTTTACTATCAATCAGTGAGTACCGTCCTCAGAGGTAAGTAGGTAGTAAGCAGCTATCAAACAGGGAGGTGTTACCTCCTGGGAAGATATTGGAAGCATAATGCTGTAACATCACAAAAATTGTGACCAGTCCCAGGTTGCTGATTTTTTTCCGGGTATTAGCCACCGGACACAGGTCACTGACCCACATCAGAAAATGTAATAATAATAATAATAATAATAATAATAATAATAATAATAATAATAATAATAATAATAATAATAATAATAATAATATTAATCTGACTTTCTGCCTCATTTATACACAATTGCAGGGTCTCAATTGTTTCTCTTACTATTGACAAGACAACATGCTGTATATCGTTTCTCAATCTTAATTTATTTTTTCGTTTGTGTATTTATTTATGGTTAGATTTTTTAGATTTCGATTGCCCCTGAGGCTAGTTTATTTATTGGGCACCCCCCACCCTGTGCAGGTGAAGCGCAAGCGTTTACAGCGCCCATCTGGGAATTATTATATGGTTATTAATATTAGTATTTTTTTTTTGTTATAATTTTATATTTGTTATTAATTATTATTAATTATTATTATTATTATTATTATTATTATTATTATTATTATTATTATTATTATTATTATATTTTCTGGGTCTGTTGGATTGATGACCTGTGCTTTAAATGAGCTAATCTATATAAAAAGTGCATTATGCAGAACAGCCACACCCTTGTCCCTCCAAAGATGTCCACACAACGCTTCCGTGACGCCTGCTGGGACCACCGACCTGACGGAACACGATGATCCTCTACCTATACTGGCCAGATATTATGTAAGCCCTATAATATTTATATATACTGTGACACTTGCCAGATGCTTCTGGTGTTATTAGGGGGTACCTAGTGACAGCACTAGGATCCCCGTTCCTCTATCAAGGAATAAAATATTGAAATTGAAATTGAAAAATAAAATATCTGAGGCTTGGTGACCACAGACCTCACTAAACGTTCTTGGGCTGTTTTACTAATCCATATTAATCTATACCTTCCTGATGTCCAGTTCAAATGACTATCAGATTTACATGGTGGAAGGTTCACTCATAATACCGTTATTCCAACCTTTGACCGTTGACAATGGAAACAAATTTGATCAGTTGGCCCTGTATTGTCATCAACATTTATCTGCACCAGACTACAGGAAACTTGTCATGTTGATCGAGGTCAGAGCTGCCAAACATCGGCGCAATTAACGGGTCAATATAATTTCAAGAACTCAAATATCCTAAAATAGCTATGAAGCACTACGTGTGATACTAATGTGATATCTTTAGTATCTGTGTATGAGACATACCCAGATCTTGTTTTTCATTATGGTGCTAAATTTCACTTGTGATTCCCCGCTCACATAGGTAACTGGTGTTTGTTTCGATGTTCTCACGTGTACTCACGTTACTTGTTTGGTGGTGTAGGCTCACGTTCCTCACCCCAGGACTTCACAACCTTCAGGGACGGGTTTACTGTCACCAGGAGGCAGAGTGCCAATCACCGTGAGTGGTGGGCAGTAGCCAGGCCTTTCCACCTACATCTACGTGGAGGCAACTCTCTTGTTGTCAACCTTCACTCTACGCGAGTATCAAACTTTGTAGAAAATAACACCCTTGTATTATTACTTATCCCGCCCCGCAGGTTATCTTTGTCGTCCCTGTCATCTTCACCAGGCCGCCATGTGTGTGTGTGTGGGAGGGGGAGGGACGCCTCCTCAACTACTTTTACTTACTTACCTTTATCCTCTTCACCACTGATCGGCTCGTTAGCCGCTTGGGCGATCGGTCACGTCCTGTTACGCACTTGCCAGTACTGGGCATGCACCGGCTCCTGAATGTACCTGCTGCATCAACATCACCGTTTATTCCTTGGAGAACACCGGACTGTCTGAAGGTGTACACACATAGCTCCTAGATAAGAACACCGGTCACATCACGGTATTGGAACTGAGGGTGACGACTTTACTTCTCGTGCCATATAACTAGATTGTTGAAGGGATTCCTCCCTACAAACGCCGGGGATGCTGCACAGATCCGCATTGATAAATGTAATGATATCAACTCTAGAAACAGATCTAGTTTGAGAGTTAGGGGGAAGGGGAAATGTGAAGAAGAGTGATGAGTAGAATGATCAGCGTAAGATTGGATAATATTAGTTGTAGTGTGAAGTAAATCATTGATAAAAAGAAGGAAGAGAGTAGGAGAAAGAACAAAACCCTGTGGGACACCACTATTGGTAGAGAAAGAAGGAGAGATCGATCCTCGATAACAACAGTTTTCAAGGAAGCTAGAAATTAGAAACAAAGTGGGGAGAGAAACCATAAGAGGAAGCTAGAAAGCAAAGACTGTGCCATACCCTGTCAAATGCTTTGGAGATGTCGAGGCAACGACGAAAGTTTCCCCATAATCCCTAAGAGGAGGATTCAAAGATGGGTGCAGTAGGAGACAGATCACCAGTAGATCTCGCCTGGAGAAAGCCATACTGGTGATCCGACACAAGAGAATGACGTTCAAGATGACGGAGAAAATGGTAGTTCAAGATAGTTTCGAAAATCTTAGAGGGGATGAAGTTAGGCAAGGAGCGATATTTAGAGGATTAGAATGGTCACCCTTTGGGATGGATTGAATATCGGGAAGGCAAGAAAACCCGAAAATGAAAACTAGAAAATGGAGATTGACCAGTCCTGCTTGTTGATCGAAACCCTTAACGGCACCTCAGTAAACCACTATATGACTAACTGAATAACTGTTCTTTTATACTTACAGGTACGGCGGCCTAGTGGATAACAGCCTTCATTCCAGTTTTAAGGGCCGTTGCTGAGTCCAGGCTACCACAAGTTACCCAGCTATGTATGGATACCTAATTATACAGCTGGGGAAGTAAAGGCAGTTCGACCACACTCCCACCCTTGTGTACTGAAGGTGTAAGACCTTGATCACACTACATCACATTACAGTGTTTATATTCACTGTGGTTGTTATAGAACTGTAATCACTCTATTTAAACATGCCTCATAATTCATAACATTCCTCATTTACGCAGTATATTATTTTTAACTTACATTTTTTTTACTTAAATTGCAAACGTTATTAATAACCCAAACATGTCAACACTGTAGTGCTACTGAAGACACAACCCGGAGGTAATTTCTTTAATGGATGATTGTGTTGTTATTGGTCCCTCTCTCCCTGGTTGACTCTCGGCCGTCTGGTGGTGATGATGATAATGAGATGTGCTATTCCGGATGTGTCGAAGTATAGTAGTACAATATTTGATTACCCCTATTATCACACCCAACTGGTAATGTGTGATCGCTACGCATTACTACATCTCAAAATGCCAATAAGTTATAATTATGAGTATGTATAAAAAAAAAAACTGGACGAGTATTGCGCTTAAAATAAATTGAAGGTCATTTATGTAAAACAAGTTTATCCCGTTCAGTGGCACTGACTTATGACTTAATGGTACCGAGAATGTTGAATGATTATTTTAACTAATTTATCATTCTACCGTTTATCAGTTTATTAAATATTTGGCCGGTTGGTATGTTTCGTTACTTTGTTATGAACTATATTGTCCTTATGTTAGTACAGTAGGAAAGTTAGTTGTTTGGTATGGTAAGAGCTACGCGTTTCTCACCCAAACGGACGGAAAGTTTAATATAAAGTTCTAAGGCAGGAGAATCTCCTATATATATATATATATATATATATTTAGTAAGAGACAAAGAAGGGAGGAGAAGAATGTCTGTACGAATGTTTCGCAGAGTCGCGAGCATAAGACTTTAGGCCTGCGACTCCTTGCAATATGTAAACATGAAATATTCTTCCATTCATTGTTGTTTTAATAATAACAAAGGTATCCTGGCACATTAAATCACTCGACTACGATAGATGGAAAGATAGATAGATAAATATTCAGTAAAACCGTCATACAAGTTTAGACTGGTTCACTATGTTAGGTAGACAGTGAAGGTGTAAAACAATAAACCTAAACAGATTATTAGGATAAGCGCCCTTGTTTAGGCCCATCTCAGAAATCTTATATACACATCCATTAGGGCCTCAGAAGGCTTAGGGAAAAATAGAGAGATCCAGAGAAAAATAGGGAGGCAGGGAAAAGCGAGAGGTTCAGGGAGAATCAGGAAGGTTCAGGGAAATTTAGGGTCAGTACTGTATCAGGTGAAAGAGAACGGAAAAATACGGAAAGAAATTTTAAAATTACAGGGGAGATAATGATCTTACCCGGGGAGACCTAAACAGGGTTGAAGACGTAATAGTGGGGTTGAAGACGCAAGTGGGGTTGAAGACGTAATAGTGGGGTTGAAGACGTAATAGTGGGGTTGAAAAGCAATAATGAGTGGGGTTGAAGACGTAATAGTGGGGTTGAAGACGTATAGTGGGGTTGAAGACGCTAATTGGGGTTGAAGACGTAACAGTGGGGTTGAAGACGTAATAGTGGGGTTGAAGACGTAATAGTGGGGTTGAAGACGTAATAGTGGGGTTGAAGACGTAATAACGGAGTTAAGACGTAATAGTGGGTTGAAGACGTAATAGTGGGGTTGAAGACATGTAAGTGGGGTTGAAGACGTAATAGTGGGGTTGAAGACGTAATAGTGGGGTTGAAGACGTAACAGTGGGGTTGAAGACGAAATAGTGGGGTTGAAGACGTAATAGTGGGGTTGAAGACGTAATAGTGGGGTTGAAGACGTAACAGTGGGGTTGAAGACGAAATAGTGGGGTTGAGGCGTAATAGTGGGGTTGAAGACGTAATAGTGGGGTTGAAGACGTAATAGTGGGGTTGAAGACGAAATAGTGGGGTTAAGGCAATAATAGTGGGGTTGAAGACGTAATAGTGGGGTTGAAGACGTAATAGTGGGGTTGAAGACGTAACAGTGGGGTTGAAGACGTAATAGTGGGGTTGAAGACGTAATAGTGGGGTTGAAGACGTAATAGTGGGGTTAAAGACGTAACAGTGGGGTTGAAGACGTAATAGTGGGGTTGAAGACGTAATAGTGGGGTTGAAGACGAAATAGTGGGTTGAAGACGTAATAGTGGGGTTGAAGAGCGCAATAGTGGGGTTGAAGACGTAATAGAGTTGAAGACGAAATAGTGGGGTTGAAGACTGGTAAAGTGGGGTTGAAGACGTAATAGTGGGGTTGAGGCAATAATAGTGGGTTGAAGACGTAATAATGGGGTTGAAGACGTAATGAGTGGGGTTGAAGACGTAATAGTGGGTTGAAGACGTAATAGTGGGGTTGAAGACGAAATAGTGGGGTTGAAGACGTAATAGTGGGGTTGAAGACGTAATAGTGGGGTTGAAAGGCAATAGTGGGGTTGAAGACGAATAGTGGGGTTGAAGACTAATAGTGGGGTTGAAGACGTAGTGGGGTTGAAAGACGCAATAGTGGGGTTGAAGACGTGTGAGTGGGGTTGAAGACATGTGTGGTGGGTGAAGACATAGTGGGGTTGAAGCGTAGTGGGGTTGAAGACGTAACAGTGGGGTTGAAGACGTAATAGTGGGGGTTGAAGACGTAATATGGTGGGAGTTGAAGACGTAATAACGGGTTAAAGACGTAATAGTGGGGTTGAAGACGTAATAGTGGGGTTGAAGACGTAATAGTGGGGTTGAAGACGTAACAGTGGGTTGAAGACGTAATAGTGGGGTTGAAGACGTAATAGTGGGGTTGAAGACGTAATAGTGGGGTTGAAGACGTAATATGGGTAAGTTGAAGACGAAATAGCGGGGTTGAAGACGTAACAGTGGGGTTGAAGACGTAATAACGGAGTTAAGACATGTGTGGGGTTGAAGACGTAACAGTGGGGTTGAAGACGTAATAGTGGGGTTGAGGCATGTGTAGGGTTGAAGGAACAGTGGGTTGAAGACATGTGGCAGGAGTTAAGACATAACAGTGGGGTTGAGACATGTGAGTGGGGTTGAAGACTGTGGGGAGTTGAAGACATAATAGTGGGGTTGAAGACGTAATAGTGGGATGAAGCGAAATAGTGGGGGTTGAAGACGTAATGAGTGGGGATGAAGACGAAATAGTGGGGTTGAAGACATGTGGTGGGTTGAAGACGTAATAGTGGGGTTTGAAGACGTAATAGTGGGGTTGAAGACGTAATAGTGGGGTTGAAGACGTAATAGGGAGTTGAAGACGTAACAGTGGGGTTGAAGACGTAATAACAGGAGTTAAGACGTAACAGTGGGGTTGAAGACGTAATAGTGGGGTTGAAGACGTAATAACGGGTTGAAGACGTAATAGTGGGGTTGAAGACGTAATGAGTGGGGTTGAAGACTGTGCGGGGTTGAAGACGAAATAGGTGGGTTGAAGACAAAATAGTGGGGTTGAAGATGTAATAGTGAGGTTGAAGACGTAATAGCGGGGTTGAAGACGTAATAATTGGTTGAGGAATAATAGTGGGTTGAAGACGTAATAGTGAGGTTGAAGACGTAATAGTGGGGTTGAAGACATGTAGTGGGGTTGAAGACTGTGAGTGGGGTTGAAGACATGCGGGGTTGAAGAGCATAATAGCGGGGTTGAAGACGTAACAACGGAGTTAAGACATAATAGTGGGGTTGAAGACGTAATAGTGGGGTTGAAGACGTAAGTGGGGTTGAAGACGTAATAGTGGGGTTGAAGACATGGCAGGGGTTGAAGACGGAATAGTGGGGTTGAAGACAAAATAGTGGGGTTGAAGACGTAATAGTGGGTTGAAGACGTAATAGCAGGGTTGAAGACGTAATAGCGGGGTTGAAGACGTAATAAGAGTTAAAGACATAATAGTGGGGTTGAAGACGTAATGAGGGGGTTGAAGACGTAATAGTGGGGTTGAAGACGTAATAGTGGGGTTGAAGACGTAATAGCGGTTGAAGACGAAATAGTGGGGTTGAAGACAAAATAGTGGGGTTGAAGACGTAATGGTGAGGTTGAAGACGTAATAGCGGGGTTAAAGACGTAATAGTGGGGTTGAAGACGTAATAGTAGGGTTGAAGACGTAATAGTGAGGTTGAAGACGTAATAGCGGGGTTGAAGACTGAGTGGGGTTGAAGACGTAATAGTGGGGTTGAAGACGTAAGTGGGGTTAGAAGACGTAATAGCGGGTTGAAGACGTAATAGCGGGGTTGAGCAGAAATAGTGGGTTGAAAGACGTAATAGTGAGGTTCATGACGTAATAGTGAGGTTGAAGATGTAATAGTGGGGTTGAAGACGAAATAGTGGGGTTGAAAGGTAATAAGTGGGGTTGAAGACATAATAGTGGGGTTGAAGACGTAATAGCGGGGTTGGGAGTGGGGTTGAAGACGAAATAGTGGGGTTGAAGACGTAATAGTGGGTTGAAGACGTAATGAGTGGGTTGAAGACGTAATAGCGGGGTTGAAGACATAATAGTGGGGTTGAAGACGAAATAGTGGGGGTTGAAGACGTAATAGTGGGGTTGAAGACGTAATAGTGGGGTTGAAGACGTAATAGTGGGGTTGAAGACGAAATAGTGGGGTTGAAGACGTAATAGTGGGGTTGAAGACGTAATAGTGGGGTTGAAGACGTAATAGTGGGGTTGAAGACGAAATAGTGGGGTTGAAGACAGTGTAGTGGGGTTGAAGACATGTAGTGGGGTTGAAGACATGTCGTGGGGTTGGACAGCAACAGTGGGGTTGAAGACTGTAGTGGGGTTGAAGGCATGTGGTGGGGTTGAAGACGTAATAGTGGGGTTGAAGACGTAACTTAGTGGGGTTGAAGACGCAATAGTGGGGTTGAAGACGAAATAGTGGGGTTGAAGACGTAATAGTGGGGTTGAAGACGTAATAGTGGGGTTGAAGACGTAATAGTGGGGTAGAAGACGAAATAGTGGGGTTGAAGACGTAATAGTGGGGTTGAAGACGTAATAGTGGGGTTGAAGACGTAATAGGGGTTGAAGACGTAATAGTGGGGTTGAAGACGTAATAGTGGGGTTGAAGACGTAATAGTGGGGTTGAAGACGTAATAGTGGGGTTGAAGACGAAATAGTGGGGTTGAAGACGTAATAGTGGGGTTGAAGACGTAATAGTGGGGTTGAAGACGTAATAGTGGGGTTGAAGACGAAATAGTGGGGTTGAAGGCATAATAGTGGGGTTGAAGACGTAATAGTGGGTTGAAGACGTAATAGTGGGGTTGAAGACGTAACAGTGGGGTTGAAGACGTAATAGTGGGGTTGAAGACTGTATAGTGGGGTTGAAGACAATAGTGGGGTTGAAGACGTAACAGTGGGGTTGAAGACGTAATAGTGGGGTTGAAGACGTAATAGTGGGGTTGAAGACGTAATAGTGGGGTTGAAGACGTAATAACGGGGTTAAGACGTATGTGGTGGGGTTGAAGACGTAATAGTGGGGTTGAGGCACGTGGTGGGGTTGAAGACGTAATAGTGGGGTTGAAGACGTAATAGTGGGGTTGAAGACGTAATAGTGGGGTTGAAGACATGTGGTGGGGTTGAAGACGTAATAGTGGGGTTGAAGACGTAATAGTGGGTTGAAGACGTAATAGTGGGGTTGAAGACGAAATAGCGGGGTTGAAGACGTAACAGTGGGGTTGAAGACGTAATAACGGAGTTAAGACGTAATAGTGGGGTTGAAGACGTAACAGTGGGGTTGAAAACGTAATAGGGGGTTGAAGACGTAATGAGGTTGAAGACGTAACAGTGGGGTTGAAGACGTAATAACGGAGTTAAGACATAACAGTGGGGTTGAAGACGTAATAGTGGGGTTGAAGACGTAACAGTGGGGTTGAAGACATAATAGTGGGGTTGAAGACGTAATAGTGGGGATGAAGACAGAAATAGTGGGGTTGAAGACGTAATAGTGGGGATGAAGACGAAATAGTGGGGTTGAAGACGTAATAGTGGGGGTTGAAGACGTAATAGTGGGGTTGAAGACGTAATAGTGGGGTTGAAGACGTAATAGTGGGGTTGAAGACGTAATGGCGGGTTGAAGACGTAACAGTGGGGTTGAAGACGTAAAAGGAGTTGGAGCGCAACAGTGGGGTTGAAGACGTAATAGTGGGGTTGAAGACGTAATAGCGGGTTAAAGACGTAATAGTGGGGTTGAAGACGTAATAGTGGGGTTGAAGACGTAATAGCGGGGTTGAAGACGAAATAGTGGGGTTGAAGACAAAATAGTGGGGTTGAAGATGTAATAGTGAGGTTGAAGACGTAATAGCGGGGTTGAAGACGTAATAGTGGGGTTGAAGACATGTGAGTGGGGTTGAAGACGTAATAGTGAGGTTGAAGACGTAATAGTGGGGTTGAAGACATAGTGGGGGTTGAAGACGTAATAGTGGGGTTGAAGACGTAATAGCGGGGTTGAAGACGTAATGTGGGGTTGAAGACGTAACAGGTTAAGACATAATAGTGGGGTTGAAAGACGTAATGGTGGGGTTGAAGACGTAATAGTGGGGTTGAAGACGTAATGGTGGGTTGAAGACGTAATAGCGGGTTGAAGACGA
Organism: Homarus americanus; assembly: GCF_018991925.1. Classification (NCBI taxonomy): domain Eukaryota; kingdom Metazoa; phylum Arthropoda; class Malacostraca; order Decapoda; family Nephropidae; genus Homarus; species Homarus americanus. The sequence goes on along the minus strand of NW_024735554.1, from coordinate 2,259,936 downwards.
AATAGTGGGGTTGAGAAGACAAAATAGTGGGGTTGAAGACGTATAGTGGGGTTGAAGACGTAATGTGGGGTTGAAGACGTGTGTGGGGTTGAAGACGTAATAGCGGGTTAAGACATAGTGGGGTTGAAGACGTAATAGTGGGGTTGAAGACGTAATAGTGGGGTTGAAGACATGTAGTGGGGTTGAAGACGTGTGGCAGGGTTGAAGACGAAATAGTGGGGGTTGAAGACAAAATAGTGGGGTTGAAGCGTAATAGTGGGGTTGAAGACGTAATGGCAGGGTTAAAGACGTAATAGTGGGGTTGAAGAAGACGTAATAGTAGGGTTGAAGACGTAATAGTGAGGGTTGAAGACATGTGGCGGGTTGAAGACGTAATAGTGGGGTTGAAGACTGTCAGTGGGGTTGAAGACGTGAGTAGGGGTTGAAGACGTAATAGCGGGGTTGAAGACGTAATAGCGGGGTTGAAGACAAAATAGTGGGGTTGAAGACGTAATAGTGAGGTTCATGACGTAATAGTGAGTTGAAGATGTAATAGTGGGTTGAAGACGAAATAGTGGGG
>NW_024735554.1:2188406-2259277 GCF_018991925.1 Homarus americanus | reverse complement strand
TATTATTAGAGAGTACAGTACAGTACTGTATTGTACTGTATTCAGTGTTTACTACCCTGCTGTTTGAACTCTGTTTTGCTCCTGGTATTGCTGTATCCATCATTCAACGATAATTTTGTTCAATGTTAAGTTTTGTGAACACAATCAATTGTGAAACAAGGGATACGACACATTTTTTTTTTATTTAATATATATTTTTTTCTGCAATCAACTCTATTACATAAAGCCACAATCATGTAAACCCCTGTGTGGCAAAGCAGCTTACATTCTCTTGACTAGTGATGCCACATACACCCACACTGATATGATGGAGGCTGGTAGGGTTTGAGGTGAAGGCGAGGCAAATTCAGCATCATTTGACTGTGTGAGGATCCCAGTACTGTGGACAGCTCACCACACTGGCCATGGTGCTGTACCCTTGATGTACACACACCCCACATACCTACAGACCATTAATAACTTTTAAACATTCAGAGTTTCTCATTCTGTTTAACTATGGTATAAAAACATCTTCTCAGTTGATATATACAATACAGTTATTAATATGAAAGCTTCACAAAAACTAATATAAAATACAGTAGAACATTTTATTACATACTTTATATACTGCATAATGCCCAGTTCTCAACACTGTCCCATCAGATAATCACAGCTAATCTGCAAGTATTGAAAATGGCCATAAAGAAGATGATAATGATTTTCCGACCAAGATTATGTTTCTAATTTTATAACTCAAGGTTTTAGTGACCAGAGGTAAAACGTCAACTCACCTTGTGGAAGTCATAATTGTTGCTAACTGTGTGAGATCAGGTGAAGTATCTTTGCCAGAGGCTCGAGGTTCCTCTAATCCATGAACTAATTTTCTTCACCATGATGGCATATCGGTTCCAAGGTGTCCTGCACCCAACACACCAAGTTAAAAACATAAAAAATATATAGGTATCCTCATATGTTGTGTTTCTGACACTTTAATTAAATTATAAACAATACTTCAAACAAATTACTAAAATATTCATTAGAAGATGATTCAAGTCACAACTGGAAGTATTGGTCTTAAAATCCCTCATTACTGTAGCAGTACCTTTAAACCTGAAACTAAGCAGCTTGAGTTTAATCCACACACTAAGTCATCGGTCAAAATTGGTTAATACCTATCACAATCAACACCTTGGAAAAGCCTCACACACCACTAAAGGGCAGGAGACTGAACAAGCATGTGATATTAACTAGAGTGCACCTTGCCCTTTCATTAACATCAGCCATGTTTGGTTTTCAAACAACAATTCCTATCATGCACTGACACACTTCACATTAACCCAGGGAGTTAGGAGGTTTGTCACCAAGTTCTGGGCTCTGACATAAACTAGGATTTCACCATCAATCCTTCATTTTCTGTCCAGTCATCCTTCACCTGTGTTCTACCATATACCCAAAAGCTCAGGATTTTCAAAGCCATTGTCAACTGGTAAGGGGTTTTACCTTGATGGGATTTCTGGCTACACCTCCCAGTGCAATTTAGGATTATGAACTGTTTTTTTGTAACTAATATTCTTATTTAAGTTAAAGAAAGTAAAATATTGAAATTGTTGTATAATATTTCTCATGTGTAATTTCTGTATGGTATTTCTGAATACAATTAAGACTGAATCTTAACTTGTAATAAAAATCGATTGATTCAAATGGAGTGATTCACACACCTCGAGAGCTTCTCCACTTCATGATGGCATCTTCAGTAGTATCCTCGAGTCTCTTCAGCTGATCCATTTGGCTTGTGTCACTGGATGGAATGTGAGCGCTGAGGCTGGGCCTGGTAAACCAGGGTCCGGCTGAGACCTGGAGAATAATGAACGCCCGAACCATGGACGCTGAGTTAACTCCATGGAGGATCATCATATTTCTGTACATTGGCCCAAATCTGGAGGAAAAAAAATTAATCCAGAAGGGTGTTGGTACAGTGGTAGTGCACTTGTCTTCACTACTGCATCCCAGGTTCAACTTTGGAAGAAGTATCAATGGTGACCCTGACAATATAGCAGGTTTACTCCAGGTACTCCAGTTTCTCCAGTACTAACACAGGTCAATAAAGGTCACAACAGAGAACTGACTAACTGCCCAACCGACAATGAAACTGAAAAGTGGTGAAAAGAATAAATTATATTAATATATCTATATCTATATAAAACAAAAGGTATGTCTGTTTGTGTGTTTGTTTGTGTGTCCTACGAGAATCTAGGAAACTACTTTACTGATCTGTAGTGATGATGGATGATGTTATATGTAGTGATGATGGATGTATAGTTGTGGATGATGATGGATGGTGTTATATGTAGTGATGATGGTGGTGTTATATGTAGTGATGATGGATGATGTTATATGTAGTGATGATGGATGATGTTATATGTAGTGATGATGGATGTTGTTATATGTAGTGATGATGGGTATATGTAGTGATGATGGATGATGTTATGTATATGATGGATGGTGTTATGTAGTGATGATGGATGATGTTATATGTAGTGATGATGGATGTTGTTATATGTAGTGATGATGGGTGGTGTTATATGTAGTGATATGGATGATGTTATATGTAGTGATGATGGGTGGTGTTATATGTAGTGGGATTAGACAATAAAATAATAACAGTTTAATGCTAAAAAATATACTTTGCTGTACCAGTAGTGAAAAACATGGTGGAACTTACATACACAGTTAATGAACTATTGATGGAAGAAGAAGTTTTGGGGACTGAACAGTGAGACAATGTGGAGCCTGAGGGTGGGGTTCTTAACGCGGTCATAATGAGCGCCCAGAGGGCGCGTTTGCTAGTCCCAAATAAAGCAAATGTTACTGATATATTATTTTACAGCTACAGTATAATATATGCATTAAGTCATTCCTGGTAACCTACATTCCATAAACATACTTCATTTAATTGTTGTAACTTACTGACATTTGGGCAGATGAAGACTAGTATTACTTCACATGCAAAATTTTTCCACACATTTACTAAGAACTCTGACAACTGATGTGGCTCTGTCATATACCACAGGAAGAAATTGACATTTTGCCTCCACTGTATGAATGAATCACTACATTCATGACATAATAATCATATCATTGAGACAACACATTTTCTCAGAGGTTTGTTGTGTCACTCAATGGCATTACAGTACAGTACTAAAGTCAGAAAAAACATTAGAGTAAACACCAAATAAACTTACATTATCTTGATCAACGAGCATGTAGACAGCACTTGGGGACTGAAGGCATCCGTGGCACCAAAACACTGAGCTGTTGAAGGATTCCACACCAGCCATGACCGTTGTCCTCAGGGTGAGTACGTAACAAGTCCTCGGTTATTCCGCTACCTGGTGTGAAAATGTTTACAAAGGCACACAAAAAAATCTAATTAAATGACTGGATTAGAATGATTTACCAGTTTGTATAATATTTCTCTGCCTTTTTTTTGTTTTTAATGGAAATTAGCCCACCCAGGCACAGGTCAAACAACCCATTATGGGGCCAGGGGCTTGTATGGTATAGCCCAGCAGTGTTAATGAAGAACACAATAATCACGAAGACTCTGATTGAGGATGAAGTAAAATACTGTACTTGTTATTTTCACACAGATAATTACAGTAGTTGTAATAATAACTGTTGACAAAATTACTGTACACTCATTCTCTAACATTCAACCCTTATTCACTTCCCGTATATCTTTAATGCCAAGTACAGTACAGTACAGGTTCTCCTCTAATTAAGAACATTCAACTTACAAACTTTCAGAGATACAAACATCATCACTGAAGGTTACCTGCCAGAACAGGTGCTTAATGTAGATGAGACTGGATTATTTGAAGAAAATTCAAGATAGAACAAACATTACCTAAGAGGAGAAGAGTGAGCCAGGTTTTAAGGCTGTATTAAAGGGGTATAGCTGTACTAAATATCCCTAATCTTTTCATATTTTACAATATGTTTGGTATCTACAAGAGTAAAGTTGGACTTACAAACAAGCCTCAGGGCATTACCTCGGTCGTAAGTAAGGAGCACCTGTACTGTACAGTATAGTACGTACTTCATGAACATGATGTACTGTACACTGAAGTACAGTAATAAGGATTTGAGTAATATTTACATACTAGCCTCCAGTGGTGGGCACAGTTCCGTTAATCCGCTAACGCTAATTAGCGAAGCTAACTTTCTCGTTAGCGGATTAGATTTTTAGCTAACTTTGGAAACCATTAGAGGACCAATTAGCTTCGCTAATTTAAGTCCGCTAACAAAATTTATACATGTTTGTTCCTGTCTGTTGTAGCGTGTGACTCCGCAGCGTCTCCAACAGCCAGTCAGGCACGCTTGGCTGATTGCGTGTTAGTATGTGTAAACGTGACAAGACATGACTAAGACCAACAATAAGTTATATAAAAATGCACTGGTATAATGTGTATGTGGTTGGTATTGCATATTTATGAATAATGAATAAGGCCGATAGGTTGTATGAGAATGCAAATTAATTATTTGTGAAATTGTGTACAGTGTACCTTAATAAGTTGATCATCATTTGATCTTGGCATGATGCTATTTGCTACCTATGCTATACAGTACTATAGTTTTGGATTCGTTTAATACTTTCTGTCTTTTTCGTACAGTAAATAAAGATTATAAAGTGTATGTTGAAACTTGAATGTAAACTAATGTTTAATTTCATTTGTTCATTTAATTATTTGTGTACACCTTGATCATCATCTGATCTGCATGCTATACCTTTTGGAAAGCTTTGTGTCTAAGCTACAAGACAACATATGAAAATTTCAGCTCTCTAGGTCTGTTTTAAGGGTTTTAGGCGCCCCAAAAATTAAGCTAAATTCATATAATAAAAGTTAGCGGTTAGCGTTAGCTTCATATTTTTTAGCTGTTTAGCGGCTTAGCGTTACTTGAAGTTAACTTTTGAGTTAAGCGGTTGCTGAAGCTAACTTTTCGTTTAGCTGTGCACCACTGCTAGCCTCAACTACCAACACAGTGATGTAGAAATGACATCACTATCACCAACATACCTAAGAGAAGGAAAGCTGTCTTGCCAATATGAAGAAAGAAGTTGGTGAGTAATACTGCATGTTCCTCTTCATCACGGTCAACATGGTCAAAAATACTTGTAAATTAATAACAAATACTGTACTGTAAATGTCTCTTAACAAAATATCATACAAGGACTAGAAATTGTGTTACAGTACAAGCGAAATTGTGATGGTTTTATTGGCTGTCCTTGGTCAAATTGACTTATGGTTTACACTACCATCAAATACAGTAGAGATGGGGATATATCCGCGACTTTTATAAGATTTATATCCGCTACCAAATTATCGACATTTTCAATATATAGCGATAAATTTATTTATTTTGCAAGGGAAATCAGGCAGGAAATATTTCAAAGTACCGCCATGGCAAGCGATGTTATTTGCTCACCAGAAGCCACGTGGCTGCTCACCCAACACATTCACTGCGCCGCTCAGTCCTTCTGGTGAGTGACAAAGCAGCCGACTCTGCTGCAGATTACGACTTCTAAGGTGAGTGTTTAATGGGTTGCTAGTAGTGAAGAAGATAATGTAAAGATTAACGGAACTATTTAATATTGTAACTAATATTTATGGTTTGTTCGTTTGTGTAGGTGTGGGACTGTCAAGTGAAAGGTGGCAGTGTGGCGTTCCCAGGATGGTGTTCCCAGGATGGTGTTCCCAGGATGGTGTTCCCAGGATGGTGTTCCCAGGATGGTGCATCAGTGCGTAGTCTGGTGTTCCTTGATACAGTATTGTTATTGAAATAGCCTGTTGTTCGAGTCTAGTGTTCATTGGTGCTTTAGTTAGTAGAAAATGAACTCATTAAGTCAAGTTTAGTCACTTTTTGGGTTCCAGAACTTAACCCTATATTTTCCCCATTGATTACATGTGAACATCATTGAACCCTGTCTCATCGATATATCCCGACCCTACTGTACCTGCAGTTTGTATATCTACAAGTTGGATCAATATAAACTTTTATAATAATTACTTAATCTATCCATCTATCTATCTATCTATCTACCAGTACACATTTTTGTCTTCAGTTGTGTGTATCAGAGTATTAACAAAGTGTAAGATAAGCCCAAATGAAGTGTGTTTTAGTGAGTTGTATCACAAGTCCCTCAATAACAACCCATAAATTATATAGAACCAAACCATGAAAATATGAAAAAACAGGATGGGATCACCTGACGATTACACACCCCAGTTTAATTCACCTCACACTGCCAGGTGAATCAAACTAGGTTGTCTAATCTTCAGGTGAATTAAATAAGTGCCTAATCTTCAGGTGATCCATAGTAATTACCATACAGGAAGCCTTTACTCACACTTACCTCAGAATTGGCCCAAATATCACAAGCTCCAGGAAAAGGGTCATGTCAGCCAGGAAGGAATCAGAGATATTACCACGCCAAACGATGGGCATTTTCCACTGGATTTTCACCTGTAAGAAACAAATATTTTCCTTTATGTGACAACAATTTTTCACTATTTCAATTACTTTTTTTTTATTCTAAACCAAATTGTTAATATAATTTACACATACCTGTACTGGAAAATGACAGCGTTGAGAGTAAATTTTTACCTAGTATATGTAAAGACCGAAGATTCATTAATACAAGGTGTCCATAATCTGACATTTAATAACGTCAAATATATTAAAGATAGAACATGCTGGTTTTATTATACTGTACTTGACAAATAACTCAACAGTTTATCTACAATATTTTAACATTATTAAGTTTTAAAATGAGTCTCATAAGTCATGGATGTACAGTACATGGTTCTGATGTTAACAAGTGAGCATAGAGGACGATACATGTTTATGTTGTTCAGGAAGACCTCATCAACTTCTTCTTTTAAGGTATCTTTATGCCACTGAGAATCCTTATAAAATGTACATAAATAGTGAACAAGAACTACCATTACTCTCTCTCCTCAACTTCTACTTATCTTCGTCTTGTCTCTTCAAGGATAATCAAGAATGCTTTATTTCCTAATGGAATCTACATGTTAGTCTGGTCACTACTTGCTTCCACCTAAAACTGTAAACATGTAAAAAGTTATCTCAACAAGCATACTGTACATAAGAGTAGAAAGGCCTAAACTCACCTATCAATTCATTGGGGCTTCAGTGGATCGGATGAAGCGATTCAAACACATCAACTTTCCTGACAGATCTAAAACGTGAGTTCGGATTTGCGGCGTGAATAGCGGGATGAAAGAAGCCACAGTCACGGCTTGCTGCCAACACCTCCTCGGTTCACTCGACTCAAACTTCTTGAGAGAAACCAACACAATGACTGTAATGTATTTTAACTTCCTACAATCTTTCTTCATTTACTTAATCCTTCATAATATAGCAAAATTGTTTCCTAATGATTTTACAATATATCTTAAAGTTTTCTATATCATCAAGCCAAATGTACAACAATGTGCAATAAAACAAAACATATTTATACATAAGAAAGACACAAATATTCCATCACTGTTTTTACGATTACTCAAACCTTTTGCTTGAACCTTTAAAACTGAAATTTATACAAAATTCAGATAAAAATCTCCTTTCTTGAACAGTGAGATTTATACCACTGGTTGAGACAATCAATACCAATGAAGGTGTCAAACTCCATGGTCATTTATTTTAATAACTGGGGCTGTCTTTATCAACCTTCCCAGAGTCTGTAGCCGTCTGAGGACCCCGTTTACTTTTATTCATCAATCTAGTCTCTATCTTCCCTGTCCCTCCTACCCAGCCACAGAGAACTTATTTTGTGGTATTGACAAATGAGTATCTGATATGTCTGAGGATAATACTTCACACTCATACCTTGATGGGTTCTGGAGGAGGAAGTGTTGGCTCCAGGGTGATGTATATGGAGAGTGTGTGGTAGACCTACTGGGCTCTCCTTGAGGCTGTGAGGCCCATGTTGACAGCTGAGGTGGTGTCCGGCTGTACCCTAAGAGCACCACAGGCTCTTCCAGAGGGTTCTCAATCTAAGGCAATAATGTATACAGTATAATTAACCCCTCATAATCAGTAGACTTTTGAACCCAATTCTTTAAGGCAGTATAAAGTGTTTATTAAAAGGTAATAACATCACTATATTGAAAGATAATATTCAGGCGTAAGTAAACATGATATACAGGTTGACAACCCTTTATCCGAAATTCAAAAACTGAAAAGCTCTGAAAACCGAAAAAACAATTTTGTGGATCATTATTTTTTTTCGGGGATTAGCTACCGGGCACAGATCACTGACCCACATCGGGGCCTGGGGGTGAGACGTAATAGTAATGATTATAATAATAATAATGATGATAATACAGTAAAAATAATAATTATTCATAGTAAATAAAATTTTAATAAAAATACACAAAAATAAATAAGAATGATAACAATAATAATAATAACGATAATACTGTAATAATAAATAATAATAAAGAAATACAAGAATGAAAAAAGATCAAAAGTGAGAAACACTACCTAGACCTATAATTATTTATTATTATTAGTATTATTATTATTATTATTATTATTATTATTATATTTTAGCCCCCAGGCCCCAATGTGGGTCAGTGACCTGTGCCTGGGTGGGCTGATCCCAAAAAAAAAAAATATATTGTTTAGTGTATACAACCTACATCATGGACAATCTTCTTTAAAAATAACATGACACAGTGCTCTTTACCATCATTCATACATAAACATGATTAGTAAAATAACAATTTGAGGAGATGCAAAAGTAATGAAGAAAAGGAAAATGAAGAGTGAATAATAACTAATCTGGTTAACAGCATCTGAACAAACCCAGCTCATACAGACACATTCTTCAGAACTAAATGGGTAAAAAACCAGGATAAATTTATGAAAAATATTTGTGAGACAGAAAGGTAGCAAAAATTGCACTACTTTCCATTATACTTACAAATTATTTTAAGATCATAAGTTAATTTTCCAACTCATCTAACATAACATAACATAACCTAGGTTACTTTTAGGTTATGGTTCATTGAAAGATTAACTACAATCTTAAAAATGTTTATACGGTATAAAATAAAAAGTACCTACTATAAATGATTTACGTTTTTAAACATTTGCCATATAGTCACTTAGTAATTACCCATGAAATAGATGAATTTTTCTGTTTAAATGACAACAAAACGTACAGCAAAACAGGACAGTTAAAACCTTGGTATTGGAATATATTGTAGAAAATGGGATCTTCAGAGCCAAGCCAGCACTTCTCTATTCGATGATGAACTGTCGAGTCTCTCATGCGATCGCCCCAGCAAATCATGAATGACTTCATCAAACAGGTGAAGGTAGACGTTATCTGTCACCGCTCAGAGTCTTTGATGAAAAGGTGTCATTCGGGTCTGAAAATTAGTCAAATTTTAGTAACGTTGCTCACAAAATGTTCAGCAAAATTTGTCTTACTGGGGATACTGTATTGGTTCTCTAGTCCTCTGATTCTCAATGCAAGATTCTCTGTTAAGTATTTTAGAGTTTTTTTCAGGTCAATATTATCTCTTCACCATAAACGTCCCATGTCAGTATAATTGTATTAATGCTTGTGGTAAAACAGTAAAGGAATCATCAATATCCACAGGGTAACTTTCCTGGAGATATGTTAGGTTTAGAACTGAAGTTAATAAGTTACGGACAAATGACGCCTTCCATCCTGAAAACCCAATTTATAAATGAGGAGGTGAGGAAGAATCACTGAATGTGTGTGTTAGGATTGTGGGTTTACTCTGCACCACTACAATGTGCCACTGATAGCAATACAAGGATCAATCAATCCTCGCATGACAACAGGTGGAACAAACATCACGTGAAACTGTAAAAAAAAAAAATTCTCAGTGCATTAGAATCACTGAATAAATGCATCACTACTTTGGTTTACGTTTCAGAATACAGTCATTAAATTTCAATCTCTTCAGTAAATTGATTTGTTACTCAGACTTCTGAACTCATTCACTCCTCCACCTTGATACACAATTCTTCTCCACTGAAGGTTCATTTAAATCACAGAATAAAAGGAACTAGAATCTGAGGACAAAAGAGGACCTGAGTGAACCCAAGCAAAGTACTGACTCTCACTGGCTGGTGCCCTTCTTATAGTTATTATCATGGCTTTTGAGTTATTAAACCCCAAACATAAAAAACCTTCAGAGTTATCACCATAAATATACAAGAATGAACATTATATCACCATAAATATACAAGAATAGACATTATATCACCATAAATATACAAGAATGAACATTATATCACCATAAATATACAAGAATGAACATTATATCACCATAAATATACAAGAATGAACATTTTATCACCATAAATATACAAGAATGAACATTTCATCACCATAAATATACAAGAATGAACATTATATCACCATAAATATACATAACAAAAAGAACATAGCAACTGTTTTCATTCTCAAGTTATGAATCATATAGACATTAACTAGACAACAAAAATACAAGTGGCTGGGTCAATATTTACAGACTGCTATGATCCTCTCCTACTCTATCCTATCAATAGAAACAAACATATATCAAACAACTTACCTGAAGGAATGAAAGTTGCTGATTCCACGTTGGGTTGGGACCTTCAGCGACACTAGTCGCAAACCGTCCTCTGGAAAGTTGCTTCAATAAAGGGCGCACTAAACTACTTCCTTGTATCACATCTGTTGACTGACCGAAAGTAGTACAGTATTCATATAAATCAATATTTCATCTGAAGTCAAGGTCAAATATGGTTTACAAGATTCCTCCATAATAACTCCGGACCAAATCAAGAGCAAGATGCTGAGGGCTGCTGCTTCATTACCGACACAAATCACTGAGTGTGTTAGGTATATAGATGAATAAGGTGGTTGGTTCATAGTACAACTTTATAAATAACTTAGATACACTAAAACCCTTAAATCTTAACTGTGACGGTTGAGGCAGCAATATATGTTCAACCAGTCTGACCTGAGCTAGAACAACCCCACTTTGTACAGAGGAGACTTGTACAGGGCAAACCTATCAACTGAGTCCCCATACAGACAAGCTTTTGTTAACTGATGTTCACACATAATAATAAAGTTTCTGTTGTATGAATGCCCTAATGTTGAACAGGACACATAGACAGAAAGGACAAACAGTCTCTGTATACTAATGACAGATTGAAAAACATATACAGTATTGTGTCACCATGACTGTTGATAATCTTTACAAACAATATGATGATGGTAAATAATTCAAATATATGTACTAAAAAACACAGTCTCCCCAAGTAAACCTTACTCTGTTCTCTGGAAGTGTTACGTGACGAATCATGACGTACTGGAACGTGAAGGCTCGAGCTATGTGCACAATGAGGCTGCACTTGTGGGTCAACAAGCCAGCACCCGAACTTGGTCCCTCTTCTTCCTCCGTGTGGCTTCAGTGCCCGAGGCTGAACATGACAGTAAAAATGTTCAAGAGTCCTGAAGGAATTTTTAGATAATATAAGTACTGTTGGTTGATGATATGTATTGTGATGAGATCAGCCCAGAAGGATGACAATATGTTCAGTATATATTTTACAGGTTCCACCCTTAGTTGTCTTGAGCCAGCTGACAATTAATAATGACCACCCAGTAGTTCACAAGCAACATAAAACAGTTTTACCTGCCATCAGGTGGTGAAAATCACTACCAGTTCCAGTCAATCGATCCTCTGTTCTCATCCCGAGAACCTGGGTAAACTTATTCAACTCGAATCAGTTCTGACAGCTAACCCAACCAGAACCTAAATCACTACAATACTGGTCAGTAACCTACCCAATGTCTGGTATGCTCTCCTCTTGCACTAAATCCTTCAGCTTTGGAGCAACATTTGTTGGAGAAATAGCAGTGTTGCATGTTTCAGGTAATGAAGACCCAGCTTCTTTTGAGCTCCCATCGCTGGTCTAACCCCACAGGCATGGCTCTCTAACTCTGTGGTCTCTTTATGTTCAGTTCAATAGCAGCCTTATTTCATATTTCTAAACAAAAAGAAAAAGTTAATATTTCCCTTTGGGACCTGATACATGTGTTACCCATTAAACAATTAAGAATGTAGAAAGAGTGAGAGATACAAGGACCAGTATGACCACATACTGTACTGCATTAAAGGATTAGCCCACCCAGGCACAGGTCACTGACCCACATCAAGGCCTGGGGACAAAAATGTAATAATAATAATAGTAATAATAATAATAATAATAATAATAATAATAATAATAATAATAATAATAATAATAATAATAATAATATATAATAATAATTCATAGTAAATAAAATTTATAATAAAATACACAATTAAAAATAACATAATAAATTAATAATGATAACAATAATAATAATAATAAAAATAATAATAATAATAATAATAAGATAATAAAGAACCATAAAGAAAAGGAACAAAATATCAATAGTGAGAAACAATATATGTACAGGTATGTTGTGTTGCCAATAATAAGACAAATTGAAACCCTGTAATTGTGTGTAAATGAGGCAGAGGTCAGATCATCAACCTGGGACTTGGTCACATATGGCAGCAAGGGTCTATCATTAGACAACACATTATGCTTCCATATCTTCTCAGGCGGTAGTACCTCCCTGTTTGGTAGCTGCCTACTACCTACATGATGAGTTAACTGTACATGTAACATTATTGTTTTAAATAAATGGTTAAAACAAATTAATTTTGAAAAATATTAGTGACAGAAACCATTTCACAATGATTTATAAAACAGTACTGTACTGTACTCTGGTGAACTAAGCTCCCCATTAGTAAAAATGGGATTACAGTATACTGATAAATGTACAGTGTTCACCTCAACTTCGACTGGATGAATACTCTGCTGTCCCCAGTACAGCACCATGACAGATACTAGCACATCCCTTAAACTGAATGTTTCTGAGACACACTGTAATGGTTTATATGATGAGTTCTGTAATGGGAATAGGTAGTGTTTATCATTGATCAGTGGATATGTTTAGGAATGATCACCTGCTGAACTTAATTATATTAGTAATTGTAGTGTACCATAGATTAATAAAAGAATATAATGTTAATAATGAATTATTACCAACACGTTCCAACTTACTTCTAAAGTTTTTCGTAGGACTTCTGACTCAATGGCAGGAATAAGTTTAAGGCCCTTAAACTCTGGCACTTCCTGAGCTCTGAGCTGAAGGGCCAGCGCAGCCGACACTGGCATCCAGATCAGCATTAGTACAAAAGTCTCCCTCATAGCGATCTATCTCAAAGTAATTGTTAGGTTTAGATTTACCAGAAGCAGCTTTCTGTAAGTAGAGGAATAAAAATTGACTTTCTTGCTGGAGAATACTTGCCAATATTCAATAAGATATTTCTCACACACACTCTAATCACCTTTGTATAATTTCACATAAACGTGCCTCAGCATTCCAATCCGACATAACTTTTTTATTCATATAGTTAACTTAAACAAGCAAGCCAAGAGTTGACAATTTGAAGAACTGCAATGTGACTTACCTGCAAGTGACTTACAAGTGCTACATTACTGGGTCATTGGGATCATCTGAGCATCCTCAAGCCACCTCTTAGCAATTGTGGGGTCAGCTCTGGGGTGCAGGTGTGACTGTTTAATAGATAACAAACAATGTAACCACAACTAATGCTCATCATCCTATGTTAATTCATCTGATGCAAAATTTAGTTTATCCTCAACATGCAGCCAACTCATCAAACATTCCAATTTCCAGCGGCATTTTCATATGTCTGCACAGCCTTGAACTTCTGCAGTGAATTTGGCAGTAACTAACATCTTGCCTCTGTTCACTGGCTACACAACATTCCTACACACACATTACTTTACACTGTATATAAGTAAGTAAATAAGTAAGTAAGGTGTGGTGTATATATTCTTAGAAAACAAGTCAAGTAAAAAGGTTTGTAAATAAATGAGTTATCAAGTGAGAGGCAAGTGATCAGTCCCTCACCATGCCAGCTATTGCTACACACACACACACACACTTACTCTAACAGGAGAATGACCAGTGAGAGGCTGCTGGAGGAGGACCCACAGGCGACAAAATCTCTCCATCGTCACCAGAGTGCCCAGCCAGCGGGTACCTCATCAACCCCGCAGGTGAAGGAAGATCCGTGCTCTGGAGTCTGCCAGGCCACAACCTACTCCTTCGTGGTTGTGGCTTATGACAGTGATGGAAGACTGGCATTACTGACACAGTAGTAACTCTTAAATGGCAGCCGTCATCAGTGGAGGTTAGCTGTAGTGAGTTTTCATACATGTTGCCTGATCTGATTTATTGAGTTCCATCCCCAATTACTTCATCTACTAGAAAAGCATAATCGTTAGTTACTCATAAGGGTATCCAAAATTCTTCTTAAAATGTAAATATCATACAGCAGTAATATGTGAATCTCTCACTATCACCGTGTCCTGGGTTTAATCCCCAGACAGATGCAAGAAAGGAGTTATCCAGCGTGAGTCTACCAAACATGGCAGGTTTTCCAGGTTCTTCAGTTTCCTTCTGTACTAACAGTGGATAATAAAGGTCACAAAAAAGTAACAATGAAAAGAATAAACACCTTAATAGTTAATAAACTGATAAATGGTGAATCCCTTAAAAGCTATAGGTATTCAACCTGGACTTGAGCCAAGACAACACCTCAGGTATTAAAATGTTTTGTTGTTTTACTCATGTGAAGGAGGCAACTATAGGTAGAAAGAACTAACCTGTTTACCACTGAATTCAACAGTATCAAACATATCCTTGAAGGTGTTTGTTCTGGGTACTGTAAGAATGCTGTTGCCACAAGAGTCTGCCTAAGACTTGTTCTCGGTGACTTCAATACAACACCTGTACACGATGACAGGGCCATTCTATACGTCTGGCCAAGGTGTAGTGTGAAGTCATCCAAGACTAGCTGAAGATGTTTGGTTACCAGCTTGTTGTTTATGAGAACCTAAAACAGAAATAAATATGATTCACTGTTTAGTTTTCTCAGTAGTGGAGAAGAGATACAAATACAGTACAGTTTAATGATTGCCACCATTACTTAAGTATCTTCAAAACAGTCTCGGGCTCACTCAAAATTCATTAAGAATCTTGAACTCTCATTAATATCCATAAATTTAAAGTTTATGGCTCTTGTAAGAAAAAAATAATTATATACAGTAAGACAAATGAGAACTTTGACCATGAGCATCACTCATAAAACAAACTTGGTCGTACCTTCACCCACAATTTTAGTTTCCCAACCGCTTGTCTCCGGCGCCTCTCTTGTTCAGGACAATGGTTGTTTTCTGTTACCGGCGATGACTGAGTCAGTTCCAGTTGTATGATGGGTTCCCCTGGGGCCGTCGTGTGTGGGAGAAGACCCTAGAACTTCCAATTCTACCTGAAGAAAATTTCCAGCTCACTTACCTCTATCTTTAGCCATAAGACTTATAATCATTAAGTATTTCTGTGTTAAAATGGATCACCTGAAGATTAGCCTCAGTTTATTTCACATTAAGATTAACGCTAACACTACCTAAGCTAACCAGCTAAAGCTTTTGGGTGTTTAATCACCAGGTAAAAGAAGCTGGTAGTAATCTTCAGTTGATCCATCTACAAACAAACCAACTAACTAACTCACTAGCCATATCTCAAATTACCATTAACACTAATTCTTTCTACTTGATTGGCTGAGTAGCGGCAAGACATCTCAAGGAGCCCCAAAGCAAATCTAACCAGACACATTCACAGTTCCAAATGAGCCAATAACCATGGCCCCACACACACACCAGTGATCCTTACAACAGCAGGTTAGTGTTGTTTCTCTGAAGCTGTTGCACCTTGTCTCTCATATTCCACTATAGGGTGAAGCCCCATATCGCAACTCCCAAAAATTTCATTTTTTTAAATTCTTCCACCGGCAAACCTCTTAAAGAACGGTGAGGTCGGAAAGGTGACTTGAACGAAAATTCAACTACCCATCAAACCTCCGCGAGCGGCAGCATCTCGGTAGTTTCACCAATTGGTCGCTAATGTTTTGGTGCCGCCAATAGGTCCCACCATTTATTTTATTTGTTTGAATTCACAGCTGGGAGGTTGTGTGCTTATTTAAGTTACAGTTTCATTCTACCTTTGTCACCCAAACATGTGTTTATATACAAGTACAGGTATATGCATAGTGTATTGGTAACCAGTTACAAGTACTGTACATACAAAATAAGCCTCTAAATAGCGGTACTTTCCTATATCAGGCTCGAGCTGGTCCCATGCTTGACAGATATGGGAGCTTCAACCTGTAAAAACAAGTATAAAGACTACACCCACTATGTCGTGGTTTGGTTGTGTACACAATCAACAGTTCTTCATTTACCTTGTGCTTGTCTACTGGCTTGGGAGGCTGGGGCTTGGCTGCCTCTGGGGTGGACAATATGGCGTCCTGGCAGCTTGTAGAATTGAACTTTCTAAATCTTCCCAGCTGACTTCTGTCGCTGCTGCTGACGTTTCTTGGCGTCTTTTTATCAGCAGAAATATAAACATGAAATGTACTGTAATGGGAGACAAAAATTATGAAAACCAACTGGTCTTGTGACTTAATGTAAAGATTTTCTAAGATTTTTATACTGGGAGTCTATGGAAAATGTACTTGATTTACAAAAGGTTTTTTATGACTGCTAACCTTTCACACAAATCAGATAATGCCTGTATAAATTACCAGTCTTCCAAAGAAACTCATGTTCCTGATTTGCTGGATCTGTTTATATTTAATACTTACTTAAGAAAGCATTAATAAATATAAATTCCTACCCTTTTCTTCTGAGCAGTTTTCCACTCAGTAATGGCTTTCTAGATTATCTTCGTATAATCTTCTTCTAAACTTCAAGTAATTCTTTAACCTCTTCCTCTAGTTCCTTTTCCTCCTCTCCTCTTCATCTTCTTTACTGACATCTTCCTTTTATGATCAGTTTGTGTGCTGTGCTGTGGTACTTATTACCTGCCTCAGATGTTTGATGTTTTCAAAGTTTCAGGATGTTGGTCAGAAGGACTCGGTCTTCCGGCTTCAGTGATAAACTCCTCACGACACTCCGGATCTCTTGGCGGTAGATCTCCAACCCGTGGACAGAGTCGATCTCCTCGTGGACAGACTTATGCTGCCTCTGACTCTGGTCTAATCTGGACGGAGTTTTGCCAATGACTGCCGTAGTACCTTTGAAAGAAGTTGAAAAATTAATATTGACACTGTTTACGGTAATTCTGTTCAATGAAACTAATGGCTGGACGAGAAATATCTGACACAAGACAGGCAATTTTCAGTATAAATAATGTGTTACTTCTGTATGGTGTAAAATGCATTGAGAATATGATCATGTTGTATAGAATGTATGATGTATGTTGTATAGTATGTAAAATGTATGTTGTATATGGTGTAATATTTACATGAGATACGGCAAAACTATAAACTGAGCAAAAGAAGAAACAAAATAAAAATATTGATAAAAAGCACAGAAAGCTGTACCTATCAAAACAGAATTTAATTACATGTGTCTCAACACCTCAATATTTACCAAGTAGTTTCATCTAATATTCATCAATGGTTGTCTTAATAATTATAATAACAATCAATAAAAGGTCTTCATATGTATTGCTAAGAGATTGTCGAAAATGGCTGTAAAATGCTGATAATGATGAGAATTAAGTACAGCAGTAACATATGAACCAGGAAGTGTAGAGGACAATTTGGAAAGATGATACAGGATGGGTGCCTATAAGTTATCTCATCCATTTTAATACTTCATAACCTCAAAAATATCATGAAGAGAACATATTGTTTTAGCATACTTGGACAAACTATGCATAAAAGAAAACAATATACCATGACAAATGAGGTACTGCAGGTATTTTTAAAAGTTCTCACTATGGGACAGAATTGAACAGGTGATCACAGGTGTTGGGACAGTTCGGATACCGAGTTATAATGCCACATAGTTGATCTTCAAAGCCTTTAGTATTGTCAGAGAAGCTAACAAAGAGCTAAACACAAGTGATGAGTCTTCAGCCCGACCACAAATAAGTAAACTAAGAAACCAAGATTCTGGCTTCATTTAACATTATTTTTCTATTTTTAAAAACCTTCGACTTTGTATTACTCATGTCAGAGGGCTGTTAAACTGAATAAATTGATAATCATTCATGACAGGACCTCAAAAGACCTAAATAAAATGCTGGTCGGGTTTTAACCACTTACATTTTAGGAAAAAATTTTCATCAAGGTCTGTTTATGTCGGTACCAATATGAAGTTAAAAATTAACCTGTACTTTAAATTAAATGAAGCTTCATACATAGTTTTTGAACACTGCAGTACCACTATTCTGACACTTTAGGTAAACACGTACTGTACTGTAGTCTGATGGCTCATCCCAGAGTCAAATAGAAAACATGAAAATTTATTACAGATATTACAGCATGTGTATTGTTACTAATAATCCACTACACAGACAATGAAATAAACCAACTGTAACTTGTGTAGCTGAGTAATACAGTCATATGTAACTTATCAATGTAAAAACAAAAATCCATTTTCTAAGTCACATAATCTGTACCACAACCAACACAGCAGAGACCAGCTTACCACAAGTTTGTTCTGGAGGATCTTTGTAACGCTTGCTGCCACCCTCTCCACATATGTGTTGTAAGCTTGAGTGAGCTGTGAGGCCAACACATGTTCAGGAGAGAAGAGAGGGTGATGGGTGAAGGTCAGCTGGGAGAGTTCAACATCCAACACGCCGCCATCATCTTGACTTGTGACAGACACTCACTTGAATGTGGCTGATGAGACACATAATAACAATAAGTCTTCTGGATCACCTGACGATTAGCCCTACTATTGATAACTTTAACCTAACCTAACTTAACCTAATCACCCGAATGCTAGCCTACTCAAACCTAACCTAACTTAAACTAATCTTAGTCTTTCCTCACCACCCCTAGGTAGCAAGCAAATGGGTGGTTAATCTTCAATGAAATAATCTAGGTGCCTAATCTTCAGGTGATCCTACTTACATTAAGCACAACACAGCAAACACAACATTACCACATACATGAACAAACACCGTGAGCGGCTCCAGTTGGTCTCAAAGTCCGAGGGAAGATGGTAGATCTGCTCACTGATGGGGTTGTCCAGTCTCTCAAGTGAGCCTGTCTCTGTGAACCAATGCCTGTAAGAGACTACCTGAAGATTAGACACCCATCTTATATCACTTGGAGTTTACACCTGCTTATTTCACCAAAGATTAAATTTCAGTTTATTTCATCAAAAGCTCAGGCAACCCAGCTTATTTTGCCCAAATATTAGACACTCCAGCTTATTGCTCCCAATATTAGGCACTCTAGCTAATTTCACCTGAAGATTAAACACCCTAATGACAATTGGCAGGAGTTTCTGTTAAATTAAGTCACCATTAGAGTGGTTAATATTTATGTAAATAACCAGGGGGACCTAATCTTCAGGGAATCCAAACGATATAGTATAACTGGTTGCAATATTAAGGATGGATCAAACAGTCATAGAACGATAGATGAAAATATATATAGCAAACCTTAACAGGTATAAAAACCATTAAGTTTCATAGTTCACTGTATTCCAACAAACAAAATCAGGAAAGGCTGAAAATTAATAAACTGTCCCATCAGTTTTATTTCAGTTCAACCAACCTGCTTCCTGACGAAGAAACCTGTTTTCAGTAATGTTGAGATTGGTCTGTGTGATGTACGGCTTCTCACCAATGTACAGACCTCATCTGCAAGGTTTCTCAGCGCCACGTCGCATCAATCTTGTTGTGGACGTCACCTGTAATCACGCCACTCTAAGACACATTTTCATATTTCTAAGATACAAAGCAAATCTTGTCTGATTTGTGCAAGTATGTGTGTGTGTGTGTGTGTGTATGTAAGAGTATGTATCTGTGTGTGTGTGTGTAAAAGTACCGTATGTACATGTGTGTGTGTGTGTGTGTGTAAGAGTGTGTGTACATGTGTCTGTGTGTATGTACATGTGTCTGTATGTGTGTATCTAAAGAATATATTTTTATAAGTAGTGTACATGACTTAGTGTAGATAAGGTTGGAACTAGATTGCCATAAATGTGTAAACTGTAGGTGTGTGAGGGTATAATATACAGTAACAATATTCATACAACATAGAAAGTAGAATACAGTGTATATTTATGGGTAAGTTTGTGTGTTCGTATTAAGAGTGTAAAGTATGTGTAAATGAATGTGTGTACATACTGGAGTGTCTAGGCATGACCCCAGGAAAGTTATGTCATCTAATAAATACTAATAATGGTCACACTAACTAAATTACAATCATCATGAACTCAATTAATGGTCACACAATCATCATCATCCTCAATGTTTTATGGCCATTTTTCCTCTAGTTATGGTCACACAATAAACTAAATTATAATCACCGTGGCCTCTAATGACAATAGTCTACAGCCACACCTAACAATAGACCACACTACACCAACTTGGTAATGGTGAGGGCAAGAAGAGGCTTCCCTATCATGGAAGCATCTCTTATTGTACACACATACTGGGCAGGGACAAGGTGGGTCACTAGCTGCTCGAGGACCCACAAGTGCTAACTCTCGCCTCCTCCTCTGTGTAAGTCAAGTGAGGCAAATTTAAGTGAAGTTAATGCCAGAGAATAACTGCAAGAGATTTTTCTATTAGCTGTTCTTACAAACGGATGGAAATAACAGGATAGGTAAACTTGCTCCAAAAAGTATCTTTACATTTGAGACAATATGACACAATAAACGAAGGATTTTGACAACCCTACCGAGACAACAGGAGTCGAGGTGATAATTTTAAATTCATCGGACCTTTCCAGAAGATACCTCGAGCGGCGGCATCAGACCACTACTCTTGCCAACACAATTCAGGGTGATTCTTGAAGCAGAAAAATTTTGGCACATAAGAAAGCTTAAATGTTTGTCTTTCTCCTCAAAGAAAACATTAAAATTTGTACTTTACACATAATACAAAAGCATCCTCAGTCAGTTGTCATACCAACAAAAGTGAAGCACCACTCAACTCACCAGTGAAAACAATTATAAAACCTTAATCAACATGGCCATTATTATCACAGTGCTCTGGTACGTCATCTGTACAAAATGAGTCAGGCAATACAACAATACTGAATACTATGACAAGAACTCAAGAGAAACATGAAATTTATTATTGAGTGAGTCATAAACTTATGAAGGCACCTCAATGGATCATCACCAAGGGTTAATATATTTACAATCAGTGACCTAAATATTAAAGATTTACACAACAGTGACCTAAATACTTAATATATTTACACAACAGTGACCTTAACAAAACAATAAATATAAACTGTGAAAAATCTCTTTAATAAAATCATACCATCAATAACATCCTCACTTGTGTCGTCTCTCGTGGTTCTTCCTTGGGGGACGATGGCGGAGTCTTTGGGACAACCTCTGTGACTAATCTTCATACAAAAAACAAAATTAATCTTCTTAGTTAACAAAATAAATACTGAATATTACAAAACGATTTCTATACTGTCTACAATCAAATTAAATCTGTAATTTTATCTCATTAATTACTTAGAAACTAACTATCATCACCAATCAAGGGCCATTTTTCAAACTTCATGGCGGGGGAGGTGATTACCTGATGGTGTCGGTCCAGTTGGTATCAAGAGAGTGTTTTGGCTGATGTCTTTCCTATCACCAACCCAGTTTTATAGAATGGCAACAGGACACTATACTATAAACACTGATATAATCACCTAATAGACATAACAGAAATTAAATAGAAACAACAATAGGAATGGTTATAATAAATGCTGATAAAAAAGTTCTCGCTTTCTATCCGTGAAGCAGCTCTGGCCTGGGAGTTAAATAACTATCAAAACGAGAACAAAATAGAAAAAACACCTTAGTTAATGCTCATGAAGATTAGGAAATTTTGCTTTAATTCACCTGATGATTATACACCAACACTAATGATGGTTAGGTTAGATTAGGTTACATTATACTTGGTTAGGTTATGTCTTGGTACATTAATTTGGTTAGGTTTGGTTAATCTGAGTTAGGTTAAGTGATGGTACATTAAGTTTGGTTAGGTTTGGTGGTTGGGTTAAGTTGTTGTTGGTAGGTTTGTTAAGTTGGGTTAGGGTTTAGTTAAGTTGGGTAGTTTGAAGGTTGGGTTTGTTGTTGGATTAGGTTTAGTTAAGTTACATTATGTTAGGTTAGGTTATGAATCAGGTGTTTAATCATCAGGTGTAATAAGCTCGGGGTTCTTTATAGTCATGAGATCCTAATTAGTTATACTATACTATGTGTGAGACAGACTGAGGTACACTACTTTATTTGTTGTGACAGTATACCAGTCTTATTAGTCAATCCAACTACAGTAAAGTATAATGTTTAATAAAGACTAATGATACAGTTGTATGAATTATTACAACCAGAAATTTGGCACGGACAGTCCCTTGCTTAATTCAGATTTCGTCCGATTTATCCGATATCCGGATTAAAGGGGTCCGTTTTAACAAGGGTCGACTGTATCTACAGGACTAAAGTTGGAGTTACACACAAACCTCAGTAACTTAACTCATGCGTAGGTTGAAATCAGTCACATTTTTATTAGCAGTACAGCAGTCACACTTATATGGGCAGAAACAGCAATACTAGTAGTAATACAGTACAGTACATTAGTAGTAGTAGTAGACTAGTAGTAGTAACAGTAGTTAAATCTATACCCACTGGATACTATTGCCTAATATAGTAACTATAAACAAATAATTACAGCTCCCCAAGACATAGTGTACAGTACAAGGTGTAGATCATGTACTGTACCTTAGCTGCTTCTTTCTGCCACCGCGTCTTGACATCAGGTGCCTCCGTCTCACCACTGTCCGGGGGCTGACAGTCACAAAAGCAAAATTTGTGATTAAATAAACATAACTGCTAATGATATCCTGTTAAACAAAAAATTAAACTGTACTACAAATAAAATAAAATATTATAATTCTTAAGAGCTCTGTTCATCCATCATGTTCTGAGCTAATTAAATTCTGAGATACAATATTAGTGTTGGCGGTACACTGTCAGGGTGTTGGGGCTAGATTGGTGGGAGTGTCAGTGGTACAGTGGTGAAGATGTGACCTGGGTTCATCTCTCTCTTGGACTGGGTATGAGGAGGGTGTTGTCTAGTGTGACCCTCACTACCAAACATACCCGGGTCCCTCTGGTCTCCTCCTGTACTAACACTGGACATGCCCAACCAACTAGTACAGTATACTGGTAAATGTCGTTTCTCCCTTGAATAGTAACGTTCATATCCAAAGAGAGGGAACTAGATATGTGTTCAAATAATAAGGACAATTAACTTTAATTAACATGATGTGGTTGGTATCCTGGTCAAACTGCCACACACATTACAGGACTGTTTGCTGTTCTTGATCATAACGTGGGATAACACGACCAATCCTTTATTTCTGAAGTTCAATAAACCACCATTGTTTACTACCCCAAATAATCAAATATTTCTATCTATGAGGACAATGGAGGAAACAAAGAATTAACCCTTCTCCTCTCTCCCATATCTTTACTTATGTTTTATGAAAATATAATAAAGACCCAATATAAGAAAATTCTGTATTTAAAACAATCTATAATATACCTCCACAGTACTGTACTTCAAAACAGAATATAAAGTTCTATTAAAGGTAAAAGCTTCCCAGTAACCATCAGAAGGATCATGCAAGACCATGGACAGTATACCTCATCAAACCTGGTGAAGGGACGAGTGCTGAGTTTTTCCCTGAGTCGTCCGGGCTTCTTCCTCTCACTGCCACTAGGGCCAGCCACCCCAATCTGGCTTAAATTCTCCTCCTTTCCAAGAAAATAAGAACAGTATTAAAAATTCCTAAACTAAAAATAGTGTCAGTATAACAACAGTTTAGTTTACTTATTTATACACAAACAAAACCATCTTTTAAAATGTTCCTAATGGGCTTGTTTATCTGTAAAACGTAAAAGTTGAATGAAAGTAACTAAAACAACTTACTTTAAATATGTTCTTGTACAAATGCCCTGAATGATGACCGCTTGAAGGCCCATATAATTTTGTGCAATATAGCTAGTACCAAACTTAGTAGTCATGCAATTACACTTGTTATAATAAGCATTTGCAACAATACAACAACCTAGATTGCCTCTATATATTATAAGGAAGTCCATTTTGTAATAAAAGCATGGTAAGTCATGTGCAGCATCTCCGTTACAAGGTGCAGTCAGGGAGAGACCAACACGCAACATTCTTAAACTCCTGTCAAGAAGTAACACACAGGGACAATAACAACTCCATTTGAACTATGAAGCAGAATGCAGGGTAAATTAAGCAGATCTACACTATGCCGTCAATTCCCAAAACCTTCAAACATTTGATGATGTGGGTAGACCCCGTAATACCACCTCATCCAGCTGTCAGTAGAGTGAGAGACCCTGCATCATGCCACCTGACCACGGAGGTTGTATAAATGCAAGCTGACTGAACTGAAATACTATATACCTGATTTTAACTAAGCTGACTGAACTGAAATACTATATATACCTGATTTTAACTGAATCACATAACTAACCTGCCTTACATCATGTAGTCGTGTACTGGCTGGGATAAACCTGATGATTCCGTCTTCATCTTGACGTTCAACATCCTCTGATTTAATCTTCATGATAAATTATAAATAAAACTCTGAAAATTAGTGAAAATATCAAAATCAGAATA
This sequence comes from Homarus americanus, assembly GCF_018991925.1. Taxonomy (NCBI): domain Eukaryota; kingdom Metazoa; phylum Arthropoda; class Malacostraca; order Decapoda; family Nephropidae; genus Homarus; species Homarus americanus. The sequence continues at coordinate 2,234,358 of NW_024735554.1, read as the reverse complement.
AAATAAACACACAGAAAACCCAATTAACTTGTAACATCAAAGATAATAAAGAGATTAACACTAATAAGGTAGTTATATATATACCAGTCTTTTAAGTCCTTCCTTCATCCCTCCTCCAATGGTTGTTTGTAAACACTCCTGGAATATAGGGAGTCCAAGCCTATAATAATTACTAAAATTAACCTATATAACGGTATAATAATAGTTTTTGTAATCCTTATTTTCTACGTTATTTATATTTTACTTTATGATCACAAATCTAAAGGTAAAAGAAATTTATGTTTCGAATTATAAATAAACTAGTTTCGTATCTCTTACTGTCATATACTAAATCTTACATGACACTATATGTCATTCATATAATAATAATAATTACAGACATAAACACATAGCTCTCACCAATATGTCAAGGATTCGAGCCTCGGCCCTGACACACTTGAGAAGGGCCACAGCAAGATAGGTCACCTTGGGTCACAGGGTCACCTTGGGTCACAGGGTGTTCTCCAGTGTGACCCTCCCAAACACCTCAGGTTTCCCGGTCTCTGGTTCCCTCCTATACTAACACTGGCTAGACCAACCAAACGGCTAGTAAGATAAGTGACGAAAATTATATTTAAAAAAGAATATACTGTAGGCCTATATATATTTCAACAGTCCAAAGCGGCCAACGAGCTGATCAGTGGCGAAGAGGATAATAGTAAAAAGTATATATACTTTACTTACGGTGTATAGACCAAAGAGGTGTACGGGTTGTGGCCATTACAGAGAATTTTTTTAAAAGAAATACATAAAATACAGTTCATAAAATTGTATTTGTCTGAGTTGAATAACTTCCAATAAAAAAATTATTACCTTGCAGAGTCATTCAGATTAAAACATTCTGCCAATAGCTTAATGGATAATATAATTGGAATCAGTTTACTTTTTTCTTTTATCCTCTTCGCCACTGATCGGCTCGCTAGCCGCCCGGGCGATCGGTCACGTCTCTGTTACACACTGTTGGCAAATACTGGGCATGCACCGGCTCCTGAATGTACCTGAACCCGCTCCAGTGTTGCCCAAGTCTTGTCTTGAAAGAGCTCACACTCGGTGCCGTCACAACACTCTCTGGTAGATTGTTCCAAGAGTTTACAACTCTCACTCCGAAAAAGTTTGCCCTCGCAGTATTCTGGGGCGAGCGTCCGCCAGCTCCAAGTAAGGACACTCAACTGAGTAGTGCCCCCTGAGATGCTTATACACCTCAACTAGGTCCCCCCTTGCCCGTCTATAGTATAAGGTAGGCAAGTTCAGGCGCTCCAATCTCTCAGGGTAGCTGAGGTGCCGAAGTGCAGGCACCAGTTTGGTGGCCCTCCTTTGAGCATTTTTCAATGATGATTAAACACCCTAATGCTACTTAAGCGTCACATATTACATTATGTAAAGATAAGGTTAACGATAGAGTGTGTAATCAGCGGGTGAAGTAAGCTGGTGTGCATTGGTGTCATTTATAAAGGTAATGAAACTACATTTTCCTTAAGTACTTTACAGGAGATGAAGAGAGACATTTGAATGTCATAAAATATACAGTATATCATAAATATTTCATCACAATTACAGGTATCCCGCCATCTTAGTATCATACAATACTGTATATTACTACCGTAACTATAATAGTACAGCATGACGTCACAGCCTCAGCCACACTCCGCCTAGAGGGTTAAAGAGACGCAGCTCCATATGTCCTTCTTCCACGCTGTCTTTACCATACATTAGTCAAGAAGAAAATATTATAAGAACACGTATCAGTTGTGAGAATTTAAAATAGTGACTGATGTGATGCTCGTACAGTATGTTTGTGTTCATAGACATTATTGAAGACAGGGTAAAGATAACATAGAGGAAGGGGACGCCACACTGACACCTATACTTACTGGTAATAAACAATAAATAAAATGTTCCTTGAATTAATCTATTGAATGAAGTGTCTCTTAAAATTAACTTAACTTAGTAATGCCCAGATAGTCAAACAAGACGACATAGGTCTTTCATAATACAACTTCATCGCCTTATCTTTGGTTAACAACTTCGGCGATGGTGACGAGTCTGTTTAGTAACTCTTAACCTGTGCCTCCCATACTCTAGATCACCCTACACCCACCAGTGTATATGTACCTGGTCCCTCCTGCCTCACCTTACTAGTTCACCCTAACGACGCCTTCTGCATCTACCTCGCCAGCGTCCTGTAGGCTGTTGAAGACGGTGATGCTGACGTTAGCAGCGTGGTTGAGGGCGTGGGACAGACCTCAGAGAGTGATGGAGCACTGAGGGTAGATCTCGATACAGTTCTGGCCCTTCCTCCCCGATCTCATGGCCTCCAGGTTGCGTGAGAGAGGCGCCTCGTGTAGGAAGAAAGAGACGGCGAACCCGCTTATGTAAGTCACCAGAGAGTCGAAGAATCCGCGGCTGACGGCTTGTTGGTTACTCTCACACAGCAGACGCTCACCGCAGTCCGGGCTCTCGTCCCTGTGTGGCGAAGATAAAGTTAGTTGTAGGAGTAATAGTGATAGCTGTAACATTGATACAGTCGCCATATAATAACACTGGAGATAAATACATAACTATTCCAAAAGATGGTACAATAATCACTAAGCAAAGGCAAGTAGATTTTTTTTTTTTAGTTTACGTTATAGTGTGTAAGGGGGGGGGGGTGAAGATGAGGCTTCTACTGACCTGTACAAGTAAATGGTGATCATATTAAGGACAACTTCCGCCAGGTTGTTGAGGTTGTCACCGAAGAGTCCAAAGCCCGGGAGAACGGCGACTCTGGCCTGGGCACCGCCGTTCGCCCCCAGCGCCGCCAGGATGTTGGAAGTCCCCCCGAACATCGCGTCGGCCAGCACGTCGAACAGAATCACCCCGAAGGCCAGGAAGGCGATGGACATGATGGATTGATTGTTGGAGGGCAGCCTGGGGTGAAGTGCAGCAGTGATTAACGAAGATGAAAACAATGCTGAGTAAAATACACCAACTAGTAATCCTAAAGCAATGAAAAGTCTCCAAATTTTAACAACCAAAACGTCGCATAATTTCCTTAGAGTATAAGCTGGTACAAACACAGGCCGCGAACTCTAGTATTCACCATTGAGTAAAATTTTAAGAGAAAAACATAAACCACTTGTTAAAATAAAGAAAATGTACTAATATCTAGAGGAAATAAAAACATCGTTAGAAAAGGTAAAGAAAAAAAAAAGACTCCAGTAACGGGAACATTGAAGCCTCTTGCCACTCACTGCTTCGCCTCCTTAATGATCCCGTGGACGAGTCGCTGTCTGATGGCAGTCAGTTTGTCTGCTGGCGTCCTCAGTTCTAACACCTTGTTGGTCAACGGCCCATCACCGCCCTGCCATGATGACCTGTGATAGAGAGATGACCCACATATAAAAACTTTATTCTAAATATTCTAGTTATTATCTTTCTTCTATTTTTGTTCCATAATATTAAGCTACACTCGAAGTTAATATTATAAATAGTAATAAAAGGTACCATATAAAAGTTTTCTGTCAGATACTTGCCAAAAGTGTGATGTGTGTTCGTCTGGCAGTCCGCCCCGTCGTTTAGTCTCTGGTACTCCCGACAACTTCGACCATTTATCCTAAAAGTCAAACAGTATAGTTACCCCTAAATTAATCCGAATCCATTTTCCTTTATACAATTAATTTGATCCGTTAAAATATTATAATTTTAATTTATAACATATTTCTAAGCACCATAATTCATTTATTTAAATATAAGATCAATGGTGGTTAAAATACTCTCACATTGTAAAAAACAAACCAAAATAAATGTGAAATAACTTAAGTATTGGGGTATTTCAAGGCCATCGAGTCTGGGTGAGAATTTTTAAAGATGAGGTATTTCAAGGCCATCGAGTCTGGGTGAGAATTCTTAAAGATGACCAACTGACTTGTGTGCACTGCAGCTGGGGAAAACACACACACACACACACCAGTTACATTACAGTCTCAGGACTATATATACGTCATTTCGTCATTCATTCTTAAAGCTTTAATTACTAGTTTTGTCTGTTCTTATACACCAAATAAGGGGAAAATGAATACAGTCGAGAATTAGCTCTCTGAACTGGAGTACATAGAAATCAAAACCTTTGTTGACCAATTATCTCATATATCCGGGTCTTGCCAGTCATGTGAGGAGGTGAGGCAGCCTAGAGACTGTTGTGAGGCTGCCGAGTGACTGTTGTGAGGCAGCCTAGAGACTGTTGTGAGGCAGCCTAGTGACTGTTGTGAGGCAGCCTAATGACTGTTGTGAGGCAGCCTAGTGACTGTTGTGGGGCAGCCTAGAGACTGTTGTGAGGCAGCCTAGTGAGTTGTGAGGCAGCCTAGTGACTGTTGTGAGGCAACCTAGTGACTGCTTGTGAGGCAACAGGCCTGTAGAGGCAGCCTAGCTTGTTGTGTGGCAGCCACTGCTGTGAGGTGAGTGACTGCAGCCTAGTGATTGTGTGGGAAGGACTGCCAGTGACTGTTGAGGCAGCCCTGGTGACTGTTGTGAGGCAGCCTAGTGACTGTTTGATGAGGCAGCCTAGTGACTGACTGAGGCTGCCTAGTAACTGTTGTGAGGCAGCCTAGTGACTGACTGAGGCAGCCTAGTGATGTTGTGAGCAGCCCAGTGACTGCTGTGAGGCAGCCTAGTGACTGTTGTGAGGCTGCCTAGTACTGCTGTGAGGCAGCCTAATGACTGTTGTGAGGCAGCCTTAGTGACTGTTGTGAGGCAGCCTAGTGACCAGCTGTGAGGCTGCCTAGTAACTGTTGTGAAGCAGCCTAGTGACTGTTGTGAGGCAGCCTAGTGACTGTTGTGAGGCAGCCTAGTGACTGTTGTGAGGCAGCCTAGTGACTGTTGTGAGGCAGCCTAGTGACTGTTGTGAGGCTGCCTAGTTACTGTTGTGAGGCAGCCTAGTGACTGTTGTGAGGCAGCCTAGTGACTGTTGTGAGGCAGCCTAGTGAATGTTGTGAGGCAGCCTAGAGACTGTAGGACTGTTACCTTAAGAGCCAGTAGTCTCTCTCCAGCCTCAGTAAGGGTTCTGGCCACGCCTCCGCCCTCACTCAGCATCACGCCCACACATGACCACGCCACCCAAACCAACGTCACGCCACCCACTCGCATCCTGTAGGGGTTAGGTATATTTTTATAAAGTTAGGTTGTGGGTGATTGATATTTCTACCCGGGTAGGTACCAACCCTTTGTCATACCTGTATATACGCACAACTCACCTCAAAAGTTGGTTAGGTTAGGGTTTCCAAGCTTAAGGACAGGTAAGAGACAGTAACCCAAGACAGTTCCGTCGTAGTCACTTTATGTACTCGTGTCTGGGTTTTAATTTCTATTTACTTGAGACTTGTGTCATGTTTGCTCGGTGGAGAGGTAGAGAGGTGGTGGTTGTGAAGGGGATATTATGGGTTAGTTTAGGTTAAGTTGGGCAAAAGTTCCTTCCCTCAGCCAGCCACAACGTGACTGAATCACCTGAGGTTCGAATAACAAAGCAACTGAGGGAAGTGCTGTAATCGTCCAACAGATGACGCACTGTGTACTGTAGTGCGTATAACGGGGTGGGGGGGGGGGGCAAAGGGGGAAAGAGAGGGAGGGCTGAGGGAAGAGACTTTTGCCCACCATAGTACCAGTACATTAATAGACCCTCAGAGTACTTTGAGTACGTTAATAATACCTGACAGTACATAGTTACATTTAACTTGCATAGTATTTTAGTAATACCTCTTCAGAGTACAGTAATATTACAGATTACATTTAGAGGACCTCAGAGTACTTTGTTAAAGAGTACAGTATTAGTACCTCAAGCGTACATAGAGTACACTAGTAGGAACTCAGAGTGCACAGTGAGTTACAACCATTGGACGCATCAGAGAAAGTTGGGCGTCACTCTTCCGTTCTATCCTATTACCTTTAAAGATCAACAGGTGTGTTAGTTGTTAAGTGAATTATTAGGTTAGGTGAGGTGAGTGTGTGGCTGTTTAATCATGAAGTGAAACAAGCAGAGGGGGGGCTAATCTTCAGGTGATCCTCTCTCTCTCTCTCTACAGCCCTTCAGTCAAGGCACAACAGGCCGGTCTCACTGAAACATTCATAATCATAAAAGCTCGCCAAGTTATCATGCAGAACGAACATAAGGAAACACTTCTTCTATGAATGTATATTATTCTGTGTGTGGATATTTATTCACATGTACTGCACATCTGTGTATGTATACTCTGTATTTGTATGTGTACATGTATAACTGCAGGGGGTAACTGATATAACATTAAATTAATATACTATTTGTTGCTTATAATTCTAATAATAAAACAACAATAATAAATAATAATACGATAATAATAATAATAATAATAATGAGATAAAATGCTATAATAATAACACGTAACTAAATACCACTTTCTAGTTATCAAATATTAAACTAAAATCTAATTATCTCGCTGTAGTATTATATAAACATGTCTTACCTTTATGGATAGATTTTGGGCGAACAAATTAAGGAGCAGACAACGACACACAAGGAATGCTGAGGATGAACTGAACAATGTCTAACTCAGTTACCCGCAGCTGTGAGCGACCGGCCGGAGTATGTTTTTCCCAGAACTAACAACTCTCATAAAAAAATGTCTTATTAACGCATATAGATAATATTGAACTTGAAATTATTATTTGAATTATAACTTATGTATTAATTTTAGCTAATGGAACTGTTTATAGTCATGATATTTATTGTTTTTTGTTAATAATTGAATCTTGTCGTAGTCTGTACTATGGAGAAAATTAACAGTCCCGCTACATTCCCCCGAAGCTCGAGTGGTCGTTCAACCTCCAGCCATACACAGGTACCGGTAAGTCATCTCAGTTGTCTCCAAAGGTACCATAATTGCTTTCGTATACTACCCAGCAGAACCATAAGTAGATGAAGGAACTCTAAGTTAAATAATTTTCTTCAGAATTTGTTTGTATTGATGCAAAACTCGAGTTAAAATATGGCAGGGAATAAACCTACTCATAGCAGCTGTTGACCCCAACTGTGTTCTTTGCATACTGTAAATTAACCAAATAATTACTTCTAGCAAAAAAAAAAAAATAGTATATATATTTGGTGATTTTCGAGCACATTTCTCCATCTGTTTATTTATATATAATTATATTTTATTATATTTTTGTCTTGACGAACAATGGAAAATGAAAGAAACCAACATTAACAAGTACATTCAACATTTTCCCATTAATTTTTGGAGACCTTTGACCTCTGTAAATTGGTCAAGACATGAAATTAGGTTCCATAGGTTTATTGTGATATCTTGCCCACTGGGATTTTCCTTGGGATTTATACAAAGGAACTTGTACACAAATTTATTCTTTATTTACCGATGTTCCGTACATAAAGATTTTTTCTCCAATGGGATGTATTTGCGTAAATGGATAGATATTCAATAAAATCGTCATGCTTGTTCATATTTGATTTGGCCTGTTAGTGCAGGTGTAGAGGCGCCGTGCCCTTACTGATGCTAAAACTACTTGTAAATTGAAATTGACAAGTAATACCTCGTTGTATCCTTCCTGGGAATAAAAATCGCGACGAGCGCCAACAGGGAGAGGGTCCCGGAGGCTTGAGGCAGCTGCTACTGACGAAAACCGTTAACGCTGTTTCTTGATTCCAGCTTGACCACGGCTTACTGCCTCAGCACAACAGCCACCGACTCTGTTATTAAGCTTGGGTTTTACCAATAACAAAATATGTAAGAACGCTTTTAGCTCTTTTGTTAAGTAATGCCAATAACATAGTGGCCAGGGACATAAATGGATATAAGCTTTTAACAGCTTTCTTAGATTATCTTCGGTCAGGTCGACTATTTACTGTTGTTTGTATATATCTGCACTGTATATAGCTCATATATTCAGTATTTTTTACACTTTTTGTGAAATTGTAACTGCATTTCTTTTTTTTAATTTTCACCATTAGTGAGTAGGCAGCTGTGCCCGGATTGGCTAATCCCCGAAAAAAAAAAACTGGGCACTTTCCTCCTTAAGATGTACACAATTCAACACACGTGAAATTATTTCGAAGTGACTAAAACGACTGCCAACCGATAACGTATTTTTTTTCGTTTTCGTTTAAATTTTAAACATTGTTGTCAGGGGAGACAAAAATCAGTAAATCTAATCATTAATCAGTATATTACGTATTGCACCCAAGTAAAACCTGAAGTGATTGGTAAGTGTTTAATTGAAGGCGTATATCGTTATGTCTTTTATAATAACACAATAATTAAGAGAGAGTGGACAAGGTGTAGACCAACCGTCAGCTGTAGCTCGCACATTGGGGGTATTGCAGGATAAGTGAGGTCACGGGTAAGTGAAGTCACGAGTTATATCAAGGTTAGGTTGAGGTACGCAGTATCGTGGCCATGTTGCCCTTTTGCCGCGTAAACAAAGGCTACACTACAGGTATATATCATGTATATGTTTACTCTGAGAATGTAAAAATTTTATTATAATTTTTAATAAAAAAATTAGATTATTTTACTTTCTACTTTAAACAAAAGTAAAATGTTTAACTTCTTTAAAGGGAAGATTTTGATAAACTATTTTAGAAGATACAACACTGCATATTTATAGGATATAAGCTTATCAGGTGATTACCAATTACTGAGTAAACATATTAAAGTAATTATATTTACCAGGGTCGTTTATCAACAGTATTTTCAAGTTATCATTAAAACAACAATTACCACAGCATATTTTTCCGACTCCTTAATAATATATGATAACATTTTAATTATTTATGTTATAGTCTCTTCATTTTGGATAATGTAATATAAACACCGCCCATATTCCTTTATTTACAGTAGGCTCCAGTCGTCCACGGTGCTCACTCGTTCATCAGCTGGCAGGTCTGAGGTGAGTGATGTTATCTGTTGCTACTTTCAGATTAATCTCGAGTTTGTAACAGGAAGTATGTATTTGGTGTTATATCTCAACACTAAAAAGATTAGGCATCCAGACTTATTTCACTTGATTAAACTTCCTAACCTAACTTAACCCTCGCATTTAGCATTAGGGTATTTAATCAGCAGGTGAAATAAGCTGGTGTTTCTAAATCTTCATGATCCAGATATTTACATGTAAGTATTAGTATGTAATGTATGCATGAAAAAGGTGAATTACAGAGTCGTTGATTAACTCGAACATCGATATTAAAGATTTATAGAAGACTGATATTAATTCCCACTTTATTTTTTACGAGGATTAACCCACCCAAGCACAGGTCATTGACCCACGTCAGGGCCTGGGGCTAAAAATATTATAATAATAATTATAATTAATAATAATAGATAAAAATTATAAGATAAAAATAATAATAACCATAAATAAAAAAAATAAATCAAGAGAGAAACGATATACTGTACAGTATGTATGTTTGAATTGAAACTGAATTGAATTGAATTGTTGGTAGAGTATATTGAAAAAAATATCATATTTATTTCACATACGAATGATATCAACACCAACATGGCAGATGATCATCGAAAAGTGAACAAAATATAATACCACATATCCGGAAATAAAGGGCTTTATTACTGATATATATATACATATATATATATATATATATATATATATATATATATATATATATATATATATATATATATATATATATATATATATACATACACAGTGTATACTCTGTATATATACCACTTTAATGTCTTTGGGGGGTTAAAAATATATTTGTTATTTATAATTTATTTCTAAGAGTATACAAATATCGCACTCACAACACTTATCCTTCGACACTGATAATAAGTCTCCCTCGACACTGCACACAGCTATGAGTGTGAAGGCATCAAGATATACCAGCGAACAACACAACGTGATTATGATACTCTCCCCCAGCCCCTTGTGGTGGTGGTGCTGGGGGAGGGAAGGACCCTTTAATGTGTGTGGGAATGTAGGAGCAGCTAGATCACTTTGGTGGTGGGGAAGGGGTGTCAGGGCAGGCACATGGGGGGGCTGGTGAAGGCGAGGCTGCCGTCAGCTGGGTGGTGGTCGAGGCAGGCTTGGTCTGTGGGGTTCTGGCAGGGTCTCCAGGCTCCAGGGTCAGGGTGGCCTGGGACTCGCCAGTGTTGGGCGTGGCGGAGGTTGTCAGGGCCGGCCTGGTCCCTGGCGGCACTGCCAGGATTGGCCATGACGCTCACTCGCCGCCCACCGTAGTCTATCCACGTGGTGACGTTCCTGTAGACAGCTGGGAGTGTGTGACTGGAGAGTGGCTTCCTGCACGGCATGTCCACGAAGAACGTGGTGCACTGAAGGACCAGCAGCTTCCTGTCGTTGGACACCCGCAGGTGGCAGCCGGTGTTGCGCGCCTTCAAGAACTCGTTGATGGTCTCCCAGATTCGTCGGTCCTTACAGTCGTAGTAGATGTCTTGGTCAAAGTCCCAGGGCAGGTATGTGCCCAGCTTGACGGCGCCCAGCAAGGAGCCGTGACTCATCTCGTACAACAGCCCCTTCTCTCGCGCGAAGTCATCGAGGATGGTGATGCCGTGCATGATGGCCTCTCGGCAGCACAGCGGTATCAGGTACCATGTGATAGTTTTGCGCAGGTCGTCACACTTTATGTGCACATCGCTGCACTTGAACTTATACTCTTTACCATCATAGGAGTGGATGGTCTGGATGGACATGCGAGTGGCGTAAGTATTCCAGTCGGCAGTGTTCATGATGGGTTCCTCTTGTAAGAAAAACATGACGTCGGGGCAGGCCAGTGTGAGGTAACCCGCCTGGGTCACTTTGGTGTGCCATTCGCGATAGAGCGCGGGACCGCTCACCTCGTCGGGGAAGGGATGCTGCTGGAGGAGGTGGGTACTGGCCAGGAAGGGGCCCAGCACTTCGTCACAGTACATACACTCCAGAATAGAGTGTTGGTAACCACGGAGGAAAGTGGCATGATAGTTGGTGATGGAACGCTGAAGGCACCCGTGGCGCCACTGTCCTTGCTCGTCACGATAACTGCCTCCGGCTACTCCTTCACCACCCAGACGGTCCAGCACCCTCACCAGGCGCTCCAGGGGCGAGTGAAGCCATGAGTAGTGAGCCAAGGACGTGGCCACGAGAACGAAGGAGGTGTTCACTAACGCGATGGCGTCATTGAGCGCCTTCCCGTCACTCACCGCGTGATCATATCTCTGTACGAGCGTCATGCCGTTGGTGTCTGGCGTGGGGTCGTCGTCAGCCAGGATGAGGATGGTGGTGAGGTTGTGGTGAGCAGCGAGGCCATGTAGCACCTGCGACACTCTGGAGGGCTGCCACCCCCTCGCTGGCACCACCACACTCACCACCTGAGCGAGGCGGGGAACTCCTTTGCAGTTGTTTACCAAGAACTTGGTGCCGTTGTGGTGGTCTGAGCACACCAGAGTAGGGGGCCGCAGGTTCTCCCGGGCCAGGCGAGGATCCAGCTCCGCCACAACCCTCCCCACCTCCCTCGACCACCGTCCGACTTCATCGCTGCCTGTACCAAGCAAGAATTACAATCATTGATGACCTTACTACCTTACAGCACACACACACACACACACACACACTTGTTAGACTTATGCTAAAACACAAAAATACTGTGTAAAACTAACATCGATAGAACACTGTACAAAGACTATCTTAACAAGGTAAACACTCGTTCCAAAAAGTACCTTTACCTGGAGGGGTCAGATGAATATCAAAATAAACACCGCTACTCCTGTTGTCTCGGTAGAGTTGTCAAAATCCTCCGTCCATTGTGCCATATTGTCTCACACTGGATCGCATTTACCTCCCCAACTCTAAAGTTCCGTCTCAGCTTCATCATTATTCCTTTCCTACTTTAGCTCAAGTCATCTAGTCAAATTAAATACGTTCTTACATCTTCAGTTAAGGGGGGGACATATTCCTCGCATGAACCTCTGTGACGCTTGATGATGGCAAGGACATGATAATTATAGATTGAGGAGAAGTAGGCCAAGCTGAAGGAGAAAGATGAGGTGGAAGGAGATGGGTGAAAGAAAACGGATGAACAGGACGAATGAATAAAAAAAAGAAGAAACAGATGAGCAAGAAGAAGCGGAATAAGAACAAGGAAAAGAAGAATAAAGAAGTAAGCTGGAGTGGGTGGAGGAGGAGGTGTGGTCATAGCGTGTACCTGACTGGCCGCCGCTCATGAGTCGTTGGATCTTGGTGAGGGAAGCTGCCAGGCGACGCCGTGTGTCCTGGGATAAACAATGTTCTTCAATCGGTTTACTGCCACCTAAGTCTGAAACACAAGGTTCATGGATGATTTCTCTGGCAGTGAAAGAAAATATCTATCACACACACACACGTTAGGTTAAGTTAGGTTCGATAATAATTTAAGTAGGACCGTTATTACAAGTTCACACAGTATTTTATATAGAAATTTACAAAGGTCGAGTAATATATATATATTTTTTCATTAGTCAAATATATATTGTGTTCAAATACTGTATTAATAGCAAGTACATTTTTAACCTGTATTTATGAATACTTGTTACCCCTCAGTAACTCCAGGGCTCACCTCAGTAACTCCATGACTCACTTCAGTAACTCCATGCCTCACTTCAGTAACTCCATGACTCACTTCAGTAACTCCAGGGCTCACCTCAGTAACTCCATGACTCACTTCAGTAACTCCATGACTCACTTCAGTAACTCCATGACTCACTTCAGTAACTCCAGGGTTCACTTCAGTCTTGTTCCAGAAGTTAATGAGGCTGTTCTGACTGCAGGCTCTCATTCATATTTCAAGATTCGGTGAAGAATTGAAAATAATTGTTTAGTGCCAACAAAGACTTCATCTGTGACTATAAGAACCTTATCTATGTTGAGAAGGTTCGGCACTATACACCAAGGCGCCTTCTTCAGCACTACACCAAGGCGCCTTCTTCAGCACTACACCAAGGCGCCTTCTTCAGCACTACACCAAGGTGCCTTCTTCAGCACTAAACCAAGGTGACTTCTTCAAAGTACCAACCAAGGTGCCTCAGCACCAATAATTGCTAAGCGCCTTCAGCACTACACCAAGGCGCCTTCTTCAGCACTACACCAAGGTGCCTTCTTCAGCACTAAACCAAGGTGACTTCTTCAGCACTAAACCAAGGTGCCTTCTTCAGCACTAAACCAAGGTGCCTTCTTCAGCACCACACCAAGGTGCCTTCTTCAGCACCACACCAAGGTGCCTTCTTCAGCACCACACCAAGGTGCCTTCTTCAGCACCACACCAAGGTGCCTTCTTCAGCACCACACCAAGGTGCCTCTCTTCAGCACTACACCAAGGTGCCTTCAGCACTACACCGCTGGGTGCCTTCCTCAGCACTACACCAAGGCCTTCTTCAACACCACACACCAAGGCGCCTTCTTCAGCACTGCCAAACCAAGGTGACTCTTCAGCACTAAAACCAAGGGGTGCCTTCTTCCAGCACTAAACCAGTGCCTTCTTCAGCACCACACCAAGGTGCCTTCTTCAGTACCTACACCAGCGCCTTCTTCAGCACCACACCAAGGCGCCTTCTTCAGCACTAAACCAAGGTGACTTCTTCAGCACTAAACCAAGGTGCCTTCTTCAGCACTACAAACCAAGGTGCCTTCTTCAGCACCACACCAAGGTGCCTTCTTCAGCACCCTCACCACACACCAAGGCGCCTTCTTCAGCACCGCGTGCCTTCTTCTTCCGCACTCACACCAAGGTGCCTTCTTCAGCACTACACCAAGGTGCCTTCTTCAGCACCACACCAAGGCGCCTTCTTTCAGTGACCTGGCTACACCAAGGTGCCTCTTCAGCACCACACCAAGGTGCTCTTCAGCACCACACCAAGGTGACTTCTTCAGCACCACACCAAAGGCGCCTTCTTCAGCACCACACACCAAGGTGCCTTCCGCACCACACACCAAGGTGCCTTCGCGACTACACCAAGGCGCCTTCAGCACCACACCAAGGCGCCTTCTTCAGCACTAAAACCAAGGTGACTCTTCAGCACTAAACCAAAAGCCTTCTTCAGCACCACACCAAGGTGCCTTCTTCAGCACCACACCAAGGTGCCTTCTTCAGCACCACACCAAGGTGCCTTCTTCAGCACCACACCAAGGTGCCTTCTTCAGCACCACACCAAGGTGCCTTCTTCAGCACCACACCAAGGTGCCTTCTTCAGCACCACACCAAGGTGCCTTCTTCAGCACCACACCAAGGTGACTTCTTCAGCACTACACCAAGGTGCCTTCTTCAGCACCACACCAAGGTGCCTTCTTCAGCACCACACCAAGGTGCCTTCTTCAGCACCACACTGGCAGCTTCAGTAGTAGTAATTACAGAGTTTTTCTTTCTCTGGCCACATACTAGCAAAAGTTTTCTTCACACTACACCAAGGTGCCTTCTTTCATAGCACCACACTACAAGTGCCTTTAGCATTTGTTAATTTGTTAAAGTTTTTCTGAATTATTATAGTTTTCAGCACTATTAATACCATAGATTTCAGTACTCACATCATATTTTCAGCACTAATACCATAGTTTTCTTCTGTACTACACCAAGGTGGCTCTCTTCAGCACCACACCAAGGCGCCTTCTTCCAGCACCCCACACCAGCAGTGCTTTCCTTTCTGCTCAAACCAAGTAAGACTTTCAGCACTCCAAACCACAGTGCCTCTCTCTTCCAGTACACTCAAACCAAGGTGCTCTTCACACCACACCAAGGTGCCTTTTCACACCACACCATGATTCTTCCAGCACCACACCACAGTGCCTTCTCCGCACCACACCACAGTCAGCACTACACCAGGTGCCTTCAGCACCACACCAAGGTGCCTCACCACACCACAGCAGCCTTCAGCACCACACACCAAGGTGCCTTCTACACCAATCAAGGTGACTTCTTCCAGCACCACACCAGTGCCTTCTTCAGCACTACACCAAGGCGCCTTCTTCAGCACCACACCAAGGTGCCTTCTTCAGCACTACACCAAGGTGACTTCTTCAGCACTACACCAAGGCGCCTTCTTCAGCACTACAGCCAAGGTGACTTCTTCAGCACTACACCAAGGTGCCTTCTTCAGCACTACACCAAGGCGCCTTCTTCAGCATTAAACCAAGGTGACTTCAGCACTATACCAAGGTGCCTTCTTCAGCACTATACCAAGGCGCCTTCTTCAGCACTACAGCCAAGGCGCCTTCTTCAGCACTAAACCAAGGTGCCTTCTTCAGCATTACACCAAGGCGCCTTCTTCAGCACCAGCAGAACAACTTTTTTTTGTTCTTAGATGGTCTCACCCACTCCCGTAAGAGGAAAAAATTACCCCACTAAATATTCAAAAGCCTTATAATGATGAAGGCCAATGGCTGCACCAAGTAACATAACACCTAAATGACTCAGGGAAAATAAACTTAGGGCAAAAAGTCTGTTATTTCCTGTGATGTTATAAAGCGGGACTCACCCCTTGATCGTGTGAAGGAGAAATGGCTGCCACTTGTAGCTACCGTCATCCACGCCGTGATGAGGACAGCCGCCACCACCAACCATCTCAACGCCAGCCAACTACGACCTGTCAATTATAGAGACACAAACAAACACTCTTAATTAATGTTTCACTATACCAGTCCTCCAGGTGTGTGTGTGTATGTGTGTGTGTGTGTGTGTGTGTGTAAAATAAATAATTATAATTAACGGTTTATTGAAAGAGCATGGCAGCCAGAAGGTTGAAAATATACAATTACATAATTGGGGAATGGTTCTCTTGATTTACAAATGATGCACAAGTAACATAAGTGATACAAATATGATATATAATAATTAGGTGTTGATATTTACAAAGGTTGAGACTGCGCTGTTCTTGTAGCAGTCAGTTCGTGCTCGTATGGGCTGGATGCAGCTGGGCAGGTGTGTGGCCAAATGGCCAGGACAGTAGCTTGGGGCAATGCAGGTGTGCTCCATCCTTCAGGTTAGGTCAGGTGAAGCCGTGAGGTCAGGTCAGATCCAGCCACACTCAGTATTGCTGTGTTTTTGTGCTTTTCCTTCCAGTTGAAATTGCCACTTTTGTATATCACTTGTGGGTTGATCGTCAATCTTTGCACTGTACTGTTGGTGTGAGGATGTTGATAAATGCAGATGGGAAGGAGGAGATGGGGAGCGGAGGGCCCGACAGACCGGGCTGGCAGCTGTCTCCATGATCAAGAGACCATGGCCGCGTGAGCGGGCAGCGCCGAATACACACGTCCTTACCCTATGAAGGCTGAGGGACTGTGTGTGTATGTGTGTGTGTAGCTCTCCACTTCCCTCCCGTCATGCTGTAACCTCTAACTTCCCTTCACTTCACCTCCCCTTCCATTACCCTCATCCCCCTTCCATCACCCTCACCATCTCACCTCCCCTTCCATTCCCTCTCGTATTAGTGAGTCAGTATATGCACACACATACATTTCTTCAAGTCCACAGGTGTGAGGAGGCTGTAGAGCTCAATTACACCCAGGTGAGGCAAAGATTAAGCTGAGACAGCCATCAACTTATCCTTTATTACGTCTAAGGTATTCATTAGGGCAGTAATGTGATGAGGCTCCTCACTGCCCACCTCTTCCACCTCACCTTTAAGACTGGACTTGGTGAGCAGTTCGAGGAAGAATCTAGTTATGAAGGACAAGGTCACATAAGTCAAGGTACATTATAAGGCAGTTACAGGTTAATTCGCGAGTAGTATCCCCTAACAAGAGGAACTACGTCTAGGAGTTATCCTGGCTAATAAGATGAGGGGAATAATTTTAGATATTTTATGAATCTACGCCAAAACAACTCTACATGGTTATTTAAATCATTAGTAAGACCACATTTAAAGTATTAGCTATCGGTCTGGAGTCCACTAAGGAAAAGGTAAATGCGCAAAGACGGTCAACAAAACTGATACTAGAGATTAGATGAAGAAAGAAAGACTCAGACATCTCGTAATACTGCACTGTACCAACCCGTAGCTAATAGATTATACATGGATTCTACGACAGAGAAATAAAACTAAACTTAATAAATCCACGACACCAAGTTGATAGTTCCAGAGGTCACCAATACACAATTTATAGTCAGAGCTAATACGAAAATGCGCCGACACCAGTTCACCCAGTAGATTGTTGACATCTGGAACAGCTTGACAGTACTGCTGCGACCAAGAATTACAAGTCAGGACGAACCAAACACCAAGATGGTTATACAGTATAGGAATCACCTGCGTCCAGAAACAACCTGAGTAAACCAAAGTATAGTACAGTACCTTAATTAATTCCTTATACTGTATATTGCTTTACTTTTACTTTTATCCTCTTCACCACTGGTCGGCTCGTTAGCTGCTTGGTGACGTGTCTGTTACGCACGTATGGCAAGTACTGGGAATGCACTGACTCCTGAATGTATCTGAACCTGCTCCAGTGCTTGTCAAGTCTGGTTTTGAAAGAGCTCACACTCGGTGCCGTCACAACACTCTCTTGCAGATTGTTCCAAGAGTTTACAACTCTCACTCCGAAAAAGTTACCCCTCACAGTTTTCTGAACTTGTGGTTAAGGTGCGGCTTCTTCAACCTTGAGCTGCGACCCTTGTGGGGCGGGCGTCCGCCAACTCCAGGTAAGAACTAAGAACTCTCGATTGAGTAGTGCTCCCTGAGATGTTTATACACATCAATTAGGTCACCCCTTTCCCGCCTGTGACCTAATCGAAGTGCATAAACATCTCAGAGGGCACTACTCAGTCGAGTGTACATACCTGGAGCTGGCGGACTTCCGCCCCACAAGGGGACAAAGCTCAAGGTTGAAGAAGCCACTGTATAGTATCAGTGTGTAACATGGACGGCTCGTAACGTATTGTAAAGGATTATTGTTATTAGTAGGAGTAATAATAGTAGCTATATATGTAATAATAATAGTAGTAGTAATAGTGTCTGGTTCAAGTTACGTGAATCCAATATATCTTCTAATCACGAGTACAACAAACACATACACACACACAAGACCATCATTAATTCCTGTGATTCAAAGGAATACATGTTAAAGTTAATTCCTGAAAGTGGTGTTCGTGCTCGGGAAGGGGGGGGGGTGATAACACTGCACTGCGGTAAAAGGGTGACAGTACCCTGTCAGACGTGAATTCGTTATCTGGACGTGCACATTATGGCTTATCCTTAAGACAGTGTTTAATATAAGCCTTGGTTAACACATGCACGAGTCAGATGTTGTCTCCAGTAAGAGGTTGACTCATTGGTGTTTTATTGATCTCAAAAGGACACTGTTGCCAGCCACTTGATGCTTCTTGCTGTAATGTATATAGTTCTGTAACACTGTCTCGTCTTAGAAGCACTATAATTATACGATATTCATCACATGACTGATACAGTCATTATAATTACAAATCATTGCATCTCACTTCACGGTATAATCACTCTCCATCCTGCAGGATATCGAGCAAGCTGCTGGAAGGTGTTTGGATACGTGGAGCCGTGTTCTGTGTTTAAGCTCCAAACAAATGAATGTCACACTCAAAATTTATATCAGGACTAAACAAAGATTCACTGCCTACACCCCCAGCTACTTAAGTATACACGTAAGCCTTCACACGCTCTATTACGGAGGATAAAATGACTTACATTTGGCAGCGACGCCGTCCATGCTGGACGCTGGGAGCTACTGACACACCGTAGCATCAACCAGCCACCACTCCACGACGCATGCCCGCCTCACGGTCAGTGGCGTAGCTAGAGTGTGTGCCGCCCGGGGCGGCCCTTGAGTTTGCCGCCCCCCCCCCCGTGACCCTACAAAAAATACATATTGCACAGTGACTCACTCTATATATATATATATATATATATATATATATATATTAAATAGTTTGCCTTACTGTTGTCAGACAAAAGCCACCCCGATCAAAGTATATGGCTTTTGTCTGGGTGGCTTTCGTCTGGGGGGCTTTTGTCTGGGTGGCTTTTGTCGGGGGGGCTTTTGTCTGTACCCCAGTGAGGATAGTGTCTTAGTATAAAATCGCAATGCTGTGAAACAAAATCTTAATATTTAATCTCAGTACCGCAGCAAAAGTCACATCAATATTTTTTAACCAATACTTTAATATTTCTTACCTTATAGTATTATGTCTTCCAACGAAGTAAATAACTGGATCGAAAACACAAGAGAACTTAAAAGTCGTCTAGCCTCCCCTCGTCTTGTCACGATGGAGACTTGTGCAGAACTGAAGTGAATTGCTTGTAACTGGTGGATTGGTCGGCTGTACATGAACTTATATGACCCGAGACTGCATGGTTTTGCAGCTACTGGAGACGTTAATCCTTCCCTTTGTATCGGCGGCAAGTTAATCCTCGTCGTATCTGACCTAACACCTGACCCACACCACATGAGCTCACTGGCGTACTTGTTTGAAGTTGTTTCCTTAATCCTCAACAGGTTACAGGTTGTGTGTGTGGCGGGGGGGCCGCATAGCAAGGGTGTAGCTCATGACGTGGCCGTGATGATGTGGGTCAGGTGTTAGGTCAGACACGACAAGGATTAACTTGCCGCCGATACAAAGGGATGGATTAACGTCTCCAGTAGCTGCAGATATGGGTGATGAGCAGACCCAAAAGTGCCGCCCCCCCAAAAGTGCCGCCCGGGGCGGACCGCCCCCCCGCCCCCCCCTAGCTACGCTAGTGCTCACGGTGCTGACTTTCATTCACATGCACGCTGGAGGAGACACACATATAGGTACGTAAGAACTATTAAGCACTGGTATACACTTCATGTACGCACGCACTACCACACGCATGCACACTCCTAGACGCTCATGCGCAGACAAGCACTCTCCAGGCACACTCATGCGCATTTATGGTCTCTCTCTCTCTCTCTCTCTCTCTCTCAGCGTTGTAAAAAGTACCGGACTTTGTTACTTAAATAAAAGTAGTTACATTGGCAAAATGTTACTCAAGTAGAAGTAAAAAAAAATGTCTCAAAGTATTCAAGTACTGAAAGTAAAAAGTAACAAAATTATTAAATTGTCCCAAATATTAAAATAAATTCACAGTAAATTATGAAAAACTAGCTAACTAAAGATAAAAATAAAAGTCACATAGCATTACACATGTTTATTTGCAAAGCTTTATATTGAGATCAATCAATTACTGATTTTCGAAATTACGGCTGTCCAATCAGGATCTTTTAGGACTAAATATAAGCCCAGCATGACCTCCCGAAATAGTATACGTTTACCTGCTCTTCCCCCTACAATCCATCGCTGAAAATATCCTTATCCACGCAAGTATCGTCGACGTGGACTTGTGGTCCGCAGAGATAATGCCTCTGCTTGCATTAGTTAGGATACAGGCCTATCTGGCAAGTATCTGAGGCGGGGATGACCCGCACTTCTCTTCCTGTAAACTCTGTAACTGTCCCAACGCTACACCCTTGACCTGCCACAGGACGAGTCACTGACCACTATAGGTCACCACCTACTTGTTCGTAATAATTTGGATTTAATTTTTGTACGCTACCCACACTTTGGTGGGTGCTAACTCCCATTGTCCTTAAATCATATCAGTATTGTTACCATATCACAAGCTTCGCGTGTCCTGCGAGACACGATACCAATGTACTCGTCTGACACCTGACTGCATGGTCTTGTGACGGCTTGTCGCCCCCTGGGGTGTAATAAATTAATTAAATAATAAATAATAAGCCTAGCATGACTAAACAGACGCTCACAAGCAGCAGATGCAGGTAGTGGAGTTGTAAGCTTCAGAGATAACTTTTCTCTCAAGCTTAATACCCCACTACCTGCATCTGCTACAAGCAGCCACACACGACGCTCAGACACACACACACATACATCTGCAATATGTGTCCCAATATTCACACAACCACTGTGTTTACTTCGCCTCTCAACTGGTACGTGATTTATACAGTGGTAACTGGAGATTTAATCTACATCTATCTCTATATATCTGTCAGTCTATCTATCAATCTATATATTTTTGTCTAGCTGTATCAATCTATAGTTATCTGTCTGTATCTAGCTGTTTGTCTATCTATCTATCTAGCTAAGCTGTCTGTCTAATACCTAGTGGTATTCCATACTATTCTGACGATTTTACCTTCAGCTATCTCTCTCTGCACCGCCTGGGATATCTCTATTATTCTAACGATTTATCCATATCTCATCTCTTGTTGATTGTCTTTATTTATCTGTTTATCTATCCTTTTGTCTCAGTCTTTCTGTCTCTATACAGTATGTCTCTGGTTCGAGGTATCCCTTGGCGCCAGCTAGTCTGCCATACGGAGGGTTCTCAATAATATCTACCCCGAATTTTTCTTTTAATTTTAAGTATATGTAAATTTAGTATTGTATATATGTTAGAAATAATGGCCTTCTTTACTCGTCTTTTAAGCAGTTATTAGAGAAAGAAAATTGCCTATTTAACCTTAATTAGAAGTGGTTGTGATAGAGTATTCGTCACAATATCAAAATGAACCCAAAAGATGGAAGATCCTATAGTTAATAATTAGTTATGTCAGTAAATTTTTATAGTTGATGGCTTGTTGTGTTATATCATCATATAAAAAACGAGTACGTGTCACTGACGGTGTATGGTTAACATTGATTATCCCAGGAGAAACAGCTTATGGAACATGCTGATTAACGTACAGTATATTAACTAGTGTCTCACCCTCCTCTCACGTAATTTGGAGTTACTGTATTTGTAGTTTATATTTGTACTAACTTAACATGAGGTCTGTCTTGATTTTTTATTTTTTTTTTGCATCCTCAGAGGTACTATACTGCCATTAGCACTCCCAAAATATTTTTATCTCAAGTAACCTAACGTAGGCTAGTCTATCTTATGAACGTGACTACTTTGGGTAACACAGAAGTAGACAAGGGTGGTAATGGCGATGTTACATATCCTAGCCAAATAAATTTTTCCTTTAGCCTCCAATCTGAGCGGGAAATCAATAGTTTGCGTTGTCAGCCAACTGGGGAAGGACTTCACTCCCCAGGCTCCCTCCCTACTTCACGGTGTCTGACGTAACCTTCTGAGGGTCTTATTTATAACGTCCTTGAGTATGACGCGCTTACTGGGGTTTTAACTGCTGTGGTTTGATGGAAAAAGAACAAAGGTGATGTCTTTAAATTTTTACTTGTTAACGTCTTGTGGATGAACTGAAGTACACGCATTAAAGACCTTATTCATTACCCTTATGTTTGGTACCTGGGGGTCTCAGTTCTCTGGAATTCTCTCTTTATTAACGTTGTAACCATTCTCTTATTAAATTATCTCTGCCAAACAATAAAAAAAAAATACGAATAGATGTCAAAATCTGAAGGGCCATTTTGCCTACTATGTTTACCGAGTGTAATGCTTGTACAGCAGACAAACATATGGTGTAATAATTAGCCCCCACCAAGTGACTTCAATTGAGCCACTTGCTCAGTTTACTGTACATATATATATTTCTTAGCATTGACAGTAATTAGTGTACAGTATGCTTGTCATATTTATATTAGTAATGATGGTTTTATTTATTTATTTTTTTGTAAAACTGATCTTATTCTTAAACTAGTTTGTAATTAAATTATTCGTTATTTACTAAAACCGTAAAATAATACCCAAATAAAGCTGTTTATAAATATTTCTAACCATTCCAATATTCTGTAAGTTTTGTATTTATTCACTTTCTTTAACTCAAACCATACTTTGATTTACTTTAACTTTATATTGGTTCTCATTTCTCTTTCTTCGGTCATAAAACTAATACTGTAAATATTTCTTACATTATTCTTTTTCTCAGTCAAAGAACTTAGATTAGTACTCGGTGATGAATAATGAGTATTGGAATATGAGGGGGAGAGGGAGAGAAGATAGATAACCAAGGGAGTAACTACAGTACAGTATATGAGGTAGATACAGGTAACTGCAAATTGTAACTTTTAAATCATTATACTAATTACTTTTATGTATCTGTTAATGCATTATGTAAAAGCTAACGAGTTATGTAACTTAAGAGTTCGAGTCACAGTAGTGTGTGGGTGTTGTATACCGGTTACTGTTTTGGCAAGCACGTCATTAGGTCTGATTTGTTTATTTCGACAAAAATTATGTAATAAAATAAATCGGATAAATTGCAAAATCTATATAGCAGTAACATGCAGCAGTACAGAAGGTGAAGCATGTAGGAGAAGCATTTGTACAGCACCTGATAATATTTTGGACCTTAACACAAAAGTACTACACCAAATCATCCAGTATAACACTAATAAGCACAATATAACCATCACCACCTTTAAATAAATGCTGCAACATCAGGATAAAAACAGAGGCAACATATTAGAAGATTTATTGAAAGTACACGAGGCAAAAGCTTCAACTCCACAAACTAGTTCATCTAGAATGCAGAATAAGGGTAAAGTAAGCAAACCGAGACAAAAGCAGATAAAGCCTGGGTGGGTACACAGGTTGATTCAAGAAGCCTGGGAAGATTAAACACTAAGGAAGATGCCTTCAGTTGTTTGAGGATGATGATGATGATTATGACATTCCAACTGATAAGGAAGATAGTGATTTATACACAAGGTAAATAACAGAAATATATAACAATGGCATGAAATATGCAGGACACATTAGCAGGAAATGTGCCTATTGTTGTCATGTCTTAATTTCTCATTCTAAAGAAATAAATCCGAGCTAAATACCGAGCAGAATTTTTCCCATTCACTTGGGATGACTTGCACAGTTTATTCAGCGAGTGACTACAGCTGTTCTATGTACATCTCGGCTCAAAAACAGGTACTGCTTCCACCTACCTTTACTTACAGTAACACTAACTTCAGTGTTATCATAATGAACATGTAATGGATAACTGGGTGAACAGTTTTCCAGATACAGTATTGTCAAAGTATTTTAATAGATATAAAAAGTATTTGGATCTAAAAGATGAAAGCTATAATTTAAAAGGAAATTATATAATAAAAACTTAGAAAAAGATTTCACAAACTGCGAATTAGGACACTAAACAATACTATATCACTACAACCACAAAGAACAGCAAATGTATCTTAAGTAAAGAATTATCAAGGGTACAAAAGCAACAGATAATCTGTATAGGTGAAGTGAACAAATGCAAAAGGGCACGTCTAAGGCATAGGCATAAACCTGACAGTAGTAGTGGTGGTGGTGGTGGTGGTTTGGAGGTTATGGTTTGCACATCAACTGTGGACACATATGAGGGAATTCAAAGGACTATATAGGGTACAATAAGCAACCAAGCTTAAGCATGTAAAATGTTTGATAATGTTTAGATAAAATTTGTCACAATATGATAAGTGTTATCAGATTTACATATTTTATGTTTATGGTAAGTGGTAAGAAAACTTGTTCATGACCATTTTAAATTTATTTAGGACATTTTATTAAGACATAAATCAACTCCATAGCTGCAAGACAAGTTACAACTCGTGGTAGTCGCCAACCCGAGAGAATAAAAATCTTGAGTAATGTACAACGCTCAGGTAAATGTTTAATGTACAACGCTCATTTACACTACTGGAATCTAGGACTTGGCGTATATGGACACTTGGCTGCAATAATGGGGCAAGTGGGGCTGCCACCATCAGAACAGTTCACCCTAAGCAGAGCCCTGTGTCCCTGGCTCCCTTTTAACTCTCACCAGGAATATTCATCATGTGGTGGTCACAAGAACCCAGCAGCTACAACCTTCACATAACTTAGGCCTCCAACTCCATGGCCAGACCAACCTTGTGCCCACCCTGGTTGAAGTTCTTTCCGTCAATGAGGGTGGAGAGAGTCAGAGTAATACCATCGCGCACCTTCTGCTGGTAGCCCAAGCCAATCTGTGAGGAGTTGTTCACCTTAGCTCGCACAGCAGCATCCTTGTCCAGGGAATACTTGCAACCGATTGAGAAACGTGTGGTGTTAGACCCGGCAGCCCAAGCCAAGTCGACGGCACCCTCCAATTCGGGATTAATTTTGTGGAAGAGGGAACCGCCGAATTCAGCTCCATCATTGGCATATGTGTGGAGAATGAAGTCTGGGTTGGTGAATCCAACAACAAAGTTATTTTTGGTGAGCTTGGACTTGGCAGTATCAAAGGACATCTGATAACCAACGAGCCAGTTCTTGTAGCTGGCCACACCGGCACCATTTACAACTGGGCCACCAAGATCCAATGTGGAATCGAGGTTGACTGACAAAGCATCAGTCTTGTATGTTGATTTGAGCACTCCAGACTTTTTGCCTGTCTGTGGAGCAAAAGTGGTGTTGAGGACAAGCTTAAGACCCTTGGCAACCTTGTCTTCCAATGCAACTTCTGTGTTCAGGGTGTTGTCTGTGTTCCATTTCTCCGTGAATGTCAACCCTGAAAATCAAATGAAATGTTAATACATTTAAATACTTAGCTATATTCAAACCTTACAGGAAAGAAAATGACCAACCTATGTACTCTACTTTAATCATATGCATGATAGTACTGTATGACTTTATCTCCCATTCAAAAGCTATTCTAAAATTTATGAACCATTTCAAGGTTATATAAGTATCTTTTAATATGTATGTATAAACACAAAAGGGGAAGGAGGAGGATCATAAGCTGGTCATTCTATGTTAATAAGTAACTCGCAAGTCACTAAGTTGAGTTCATGCTGAGCTGTATCACCCTTTACATATACTGTATAGTGAATTAACTTCTATCTAGACACATCTTCCCTTTTCTTCCTCACTATCTTATCTGAACCCAAAAACTACTCATGACTATTTCTCAACTACTGTTAGATATAAGACTAATATAGTAAATTTCACATCTGTTCCTGTCAGTCTTGTCCTACCAACAACAATATTACTCGACCTTCTGACGTCCTGCTCTGAATTACAACCAACTTGATTTACATTCCTCTTCTTCCTCCACACATTAACTTTATCTTTGCAGTTCAATAAATTTAATGAATAAATAGACAACAATACTAAGTCAAATTCTTTATGATGAACTTGGTGATGGTAAACTATACAGTAATTACTAGAACAGATGAATTATAAAAGAAAAAATTATAGTAATAATAATTTGCCCTCTACAAAATTTTTCTTGAGGGCCAGATGATGACACTCCTTCCCTCAGCCTAATATGGGAACACTCGCCACAAAAAGTTCTCAACTAGCTGGACACGACAGACTTCAGAATGAGCATTATGGCTGGTGTCATCTGAAAATGATTAGTATGGCTGGTTGTGAAGGGACTCAATATTTTGTTTCGTAATAATATACAGTCTCTCCTCGACTTACGACGGGGTTCTGTCCCGACGACCAGGTAGTAAATCGAAAAGGCGAAAATAATACGTAGAAATTCTTAAATGGGTGTCTCTTTTTCTTCTCGGCACCACGAGAACTCTCACTTATACGCTTGCCAGCCATTTTAAAGGGAATTACAAACGAAAATTTTGTCAGTACACAGCGCGATCACTAACGTCGGGACTCGAAAATACGTAATGTGAAAAATATTTTATACGACCATGGCCGTCATATGTCCGGGTTGTCGTAAGTCAAAGAGAGACTGAATGTTGCTCATCTTTATAATATGCACCCACCTCCGTTTTACGCAGGGGTTACGTTCTTGAAAACCACCGCTTAATTCATTAACGCATAAATTAAACATACCGGTAATTTTCCCATACGAATACATGTAAATGGTACAGGTTAGGAGAATCATCATATACCATACAGGGTATGAACAGTGCTCTCACTTAAACCAAGCAAGCGTCCAACCTCTGACACACTCTCCTATCTGAAGACGGGTGATCACATTTAATTTCAAGTCCATTGCGATTGTTTTCCGTGCCTTTTTAGCTTTAGACGCCCGAGAGGAGGCAGATGGACGTTTTCCAGACATGCTCAATGGGGAAAACAGCGCTTAACACTAAAATGGTATGTGACAAACACAACGCAAATAAGAGCACAGAGAAAAAATGGTACTGGTGTGAACTGAGAAAGCGATACGCGGGAAGCTTGCTGGATGTCATCACAATTGTTGTACAGAATACTTCATTATCATTATTTTCATCATTAGTAGTAATAATCTTTATCATGGTGTACATTATTATAATTATTAATAATTATATTATAAGCGTTGATATGACTGCGACTTTATAATCATAACTTACAAGCACCTCACCAAGCATCACACGCGACTTCACTGCCAGGCGAATACGAGCGGCAAACTTAAACTGTCTTGAGCGCGTTATTTCAAAAATAAGTGAGCGCAGATTAGCTTTTGGAATTAACTGAACAATCGCGTTATTCCAAAAACACTTAAATCAAATGCGAGTTACCTGTATACAGGTGAAAAGAAGTAGCTTAATTTGTAATAAAACTTCTCCAAACAGCGATGGTCAGATTTCTCGTTCATTTTGCATTATTGTATTGTATGACCTTTAGTGTGTTTGAGAACTTGTTGTGGCAAGTGTGTACCCACAGTTAGAAAATACTTGAGGAAAGAATAAATTATTGGGATAAGATTGAAAGAAACTTTTTTTTAAAGAGGGGGGAATCAGTTATTTTACTAAATATCTTGCAAAAAGGTCAACCTAACCTAACTTTATGATTATATAGGTTAGGTTGACAAAACAGTCACATATATATATATATATATATATATATATATATATATATATATATATATATATATATATATATATATATATATATATATATATATATATATATATATATATATATATATATATATATATATACACACACAGCTAGACCCCGACTTACGACCACATGGACTTACGTCCATTGGTACTTACGACCTGCTTTGACCGTACATCCGTCGGGACATACGACCGCGGCAGTCATGACCAAAAATATTTTCAAATGACGCGCGCATTTTCTATACCGAAACGTTTCCGTCCTTGGCGAGTGGGTGACGCGTCTCGGGTCGCCTCGTGGGTACACTCACTCAGTGGAGCAGTTTGTGTTTGGCTATCGTATCCTATACTGATCGCGCTGTGAACTTTCGTTATTATCGTATTTAATTGACTTTATAATGATTGGAAAGCGTAAAAGTGAGAGTGCTGGTGGTGTTCCAAGGAAAAGGAGACAGGCAATTACTTTTGAGATGAAAATGAAGATGATAACATAGCATGAGAATGGAAAAACAGTAGCAACAATCTCACGTGACCTAGGTTTCTCACACTCGACTATATCCACTATTCTGAAGGACAAGGAACGTATTCGTGAAGTAGTGAAAGGAACAACACCTATAAAGGGAACTATAATATCAAAGAGAAGACAAGGTCCTATTCACGACATGGAAAAATTATTGGAGATATGGATAGAAGACCAGATACAGAAGCGTGCAAGGGAATTATTTGCCTGAGCAAACATTCAATGTGGATGACACTGGATTATTGTGGAAGCGCATGCCTGAGCGGACATACATCCACAAAGAGGCGAAAACAATGCCCGGATTCAAGGCATTCAAGGACAGAATTACACTTCTGTTGGGGGGGAATGTTGCTGGTTTCAAGCTAAAGCCATTCATGATCTATCATTCAGAGAACCCCAGGGCTTTAAAACATGTCAGCAAGCACACACTGCCAGTGTTTTATAGCAGTAATAAGAGAGCCTGGATGACCCTAGTACTGTTTGAGGATTGGTTCATGACTTGTTTCATTCCACAAGCCAAGGAGTATTGTCTGCACCAACAGATTCCATTCAAAATTTTACTGATTTTGGATAATGCTCCGGGACACCCACCATACCTGGACGACATGCACCCTGATGTTAAGGTAGTGTACATTCCACCTAACACTACCTCTATCATCCAACCCATGGATCAAGGTGCTATTTCTGCCTTTAAAGCGTATTATTTACGCGCGACCTTTGCTTAGGCTGTTGCTGCTACTGAAGGTGAGAAAACGCTCAGAGAGTTTTGGAAGGAGTACAACATTTTGTCATGTACAGTATAAAGAACATTAGTGCAGCATGGGATCAGGTTACAAAACATTGCATGAATGGAATATGGAAGAAAATCCTGAAAAGATATGTGCAGTTTCAAAGGATTTAATGAAAATGAAGTTATTTCGGATATTAGTAAAAAGATAGTGCAGTTAGGTAAACAGCTGGAGTTAGAAATTGATAATGAAGATATTGGACAGTTGGTTGAAAGTGTAGCAGAAGAGCTCAGTAACAAGGATCTTATTGAACTAGATGCACAGAAAATTGCAGAGGAAGAAGAGACAATATGTAGAAGAAGAACCTGCACCCCCTAAAAAGTTTTCAGTGAAACATACAGCAGAGGCATTTGCTACAATTAATAAAGCAATGCAAATGTTTGATGGCATGGATCAAAATTATGAGCGTTATGCCAAAGTTGACAGAACGATCCAAGATGCACTTGCTTGCTACAGAGAAATTTATAATGAAAAGAAAATGCGAACTGTGCAGTCTAAATTAGACATCTATTTCAAGAAGTCACCCATTGCTGTCTCCTCACGCCCCACCAGTGCTGCCTCTTCACTCCCTAAAGATGATCCAATACCTTCAACAAGCAAGTATCCCCTGTATGTTAACCTGTCTGAAGAAAGCGACATTGATGACCCACCCAGCCCTGTCTCCTCCTCTGCTTCATCCAATTAATGTAGTCTCCATGTTAAATTAAAAAATTATTGGGGCCCCGTGTGCATTCAGCTAACTACATTAAAGGTAAGTGCACAGTAACACTGTATTCATTCGTCATTACTTTTACTGTACTGTATTTCATTTTAGATTTTCTATGTATTGTTTTTTGCATTTTCGACTTACGGCCTGGATTTGGGTCCCTAACCCAGTCGGGGACTGCACGTACACACACACACACACTTTGGACTATATGCCGTCCTAACCTTACTTTTATAATTTATTCAAACCCATTTACAAGTTATTTTGCTAAATTACCAACATCATTGCCACCATTTTGCAAAATCGATTTTGAAAAATAAGAATAAAAGCAACATATATCTTGTATTGTATATAATAATGACGGCAAGAACAGCAGTTTCTGAACAATTAAACAATGGACTATACAGAACTATCTCACTAAATGAAATAAAGCAATGTGCAGTACAGTATAGCATAACTTATTTGGGGGAAAAAAAATTTTTGACACCAAATGTGAGATATGATAAAAGAGGTTACAAGAGGCTGTAAAGTGACTGCTACTCACCATGCTCCTTCACCTTGTACTTGGTCTCAAGGTTGCCAGCGACCTTGCCAGACTCCAAGGCGTTGGAGCCACCTGCTGTGATTTCTACACCAGTGCTGGTTTTACTCTTACACTCAAGTTTGAGGAGGCCAAAGTGGTAGCCCTTGCCAAAAACATCTCTGGCAGACTTGCCGAGGTCAGCATATACTGGAGGGGCCATTTTATTCTGTGAAATATTAAAATTGATGATTATCAGTATTTAAAGGTGTAAAACATTACAAAATAAAATATACAGAAACTCTTAAACCGTTAAGTGTCTTCTGGTAAAACATCAAAACAAAACTGCCCAGCCGCAACAATGTATGTAGGTGCTAGTGACAACGTTTACAACTATAGTACTGTATTAACACAAGCTACCTACACAACCTGCCGGTATTATAAAGCATTTGAGAAATGTTGATACTTCCTAAGGTTTACGAGTATTAAGTCTTCAAAAACACATTTATTATGGATGAATTAACCAAAAAATTCTCAATGGAGAAGTTATTAATTTTGTGCTGTACAGTTTGAGCAGATAACTCGCCTTATTCAGGTTTTACCAATGACCACAACTAGCATGTAATAAAATCCCTTTAGCCAATGGCCTTGTACAGTATTAATTCAGTCACTGGTATTCATAAAGTGCAGAAACAGTCAGTGACTATTTAAGTATACTGTATATGCTAAAATCTGTGTACAATACACAGTACACTACTACTACAAAATCTCAAGAGAAATAGTGCTGTAAAGACATCCTCAATGGTGCTGTATTGGGTGGTCTCACTTAGCATTAGTCTAGGATGTTTTCTCTGCCCTTAACCCTTTAGCATTCCATTTCTGACTACCACCTCATGATTTTCTTCAGCTTAAAGAGAAAATTAAAGAGAAGATTAAAAGATAATTACCTCAAGTCGATTTGATTCTTGGATGGGCAAGGTGACTTAAGTACTATACAGGAAACAGAGAGGGTGTTAAAGGGTGGTGCACCTTAATCAGTGGAGTGAGTGGTTATCGTGTGGAGGCAGATTGAACTGTGTCAGGGAAAGTGAGAGGCAAGACAAGCGTAGAGTAAACAAGATACTGTAACAGGAGAGGTGGTGGGCCATAGAGGACATAGCTGTAGTGGAGTTATGGAAGGACTGGGGAGGAATATGCTATGGCAGACGTAAAAATTTAGTTATTTTAGACAAGACCCTGACGTAGCCACCATGTTTTTTTTTTATAATCCTCTTGGATTTGCGTTCATGCACGAGTCATGAACGAAAGCATGAAGTCCACATGCTTCCTTATTGGGTGTTGTAAATGCCTTTGAGCATTAGAAAGTAACATATCAGAAATGATGCCATCAAACAAACAATTAAGCGAGAAGTGAAGATCGATAGTCTGTACCTCAGTCCTGTACTGTTCTCTCTTATCTACAGAAAGTTTTATGTACTGTAATTACTGTACCTGTGTAATTTTTTTTAAATTTAAAAGGCATCATTCCTGCTCAAGACATTAGTAAGTATCAATCAACCAGTCAGATGAACCAATGAGTAAATTTCTTCAGCACTTAATGAATATTGCTGGTGAACCTTCATAAATACAAGTACATAGTATACAGTATTATCAAAGCGTTCAGACAACCAGCTTGCCGAGGTAGTGGTCAACACAAGACATTTAGAAAATAATCAAGCACCTTTATGACCCCCCACCACAGGAGAAAGTATGGGCAGTGGCAGGTTTGGGTGAGGTCTAATAGCACTACTGAAGTCTGGACTGGAAGGAGAAAGCACATAAGGGAAGAGTAGAACCTGACTGATGCAGGACTGGTTAACTCAGCCAGGATATTCTATTACAGTACAGGTGTAAATTACCCAGTTTCCTTATAGTTCCTGTACAGTATATACAGGTACCTGTACTCTATATTTATTTGTTATTAATTCATAACTACTGTACATTCCACAATGAAATTTAAATAAGAACGTTCATTTTTATCTGTCCGCGTACCTATTTTTTTTAAGAACTGTAATGGTTATCAATAATAGCAGATGCAAAATGTTCATATTCCTTTGTACTGTATACAGTATAACAAGATGGTTTACTATGCTGAAATCAAGCATGGGCTGCCTTTTCCTGGCTTAAACAAGATGCCTGAAGAGGACAGTAGTGTACATTAAACAAAACCATATGGAACACTTTACCAGAGCTAAACATCCAAAAGTCATCAGATACAGTACAGTATTTACACATTGCTGTGATAGTTTGCTTTGCATGTGCAGAAACATTATTTGGATCATGTGAAGATCAGACCCCTAGCTTATTGCACATGTGCCCAATACAGTAATCAAAATACTGTACCATCCTCGGGTCTGAAGGTTGGTGACCACACCCTATTTATCAGAGCATATTTGAGCTGTCTTTATCAATTCACCCACATATCTTATCTCTGGGGAACACTCGTATAAACCCATTAACCCAACTCTGTCTCTGCTCTCCTCTGGTTCTCCTACCTTTGACTTTACTCACTAATATCTGTTAACATCTCTTAAGAGTATGACCAACACACCCATTTTATCAACACACTGTATCAATAAGGGATATAAAATATTTCATTTGTACACAGTATTGGTTATCTAAGTCGAGGGTTTGGGTAAGTATATGTGATAATGTCTGTTTGACAAGACCTTTCCTGTCACAATTATCACGTATACTGTACTCCACCTTTCCTGTCACTATCTTGTCTTGCACAATTCTTATTACAACCATCATTTATGAAAGTTTCTGTAGCCCTTAATATATCTCACAATAATGAGACAGAAAGAGAGAGAGACCTACCCAGATAATCTCAACCGAAAGGAAAAAATCCTCCCATCTGCTTTGCCTTTTATTTATTAACTTCATTAAATTCAAAGCTCTCTTTTGTTGCTACCCCATTGGAATTGGGTTCTATGCACGAAAACAAAACATAATTCAGTTTGCCAAGTAATTGTAAATACTGTATACGTATACTAACCACCATATAGAACATGACACCTCCCTATTTCATCAAAATCTTTTGTTTCAGAACACAAACTCCCCCAAGAGCCAGAGCCCCGCCCATGAACCTTACTGGAGGTCATCTCTCCAGGCTATCACTTTAGTTTACCACAGAGTTAGTTATGGTAAGTACCTGCCAACTCAACATCCAATCAAAATGATATTTTGGTAAATACGTTTTTTGTGTAACATAGAAATTTTATATACACACTTTTGTAATTATATCTTTCAGGATTGCATGCATAGTAATACTGTACTTTAGTTAATTTTCGGTAAATTTTTCTTGTAGCTCCGTTCACTTGTAGCAAATTAAAAATATATTTTTCTAGTGTATTTGTGTGCTGAGACCAAATATTACCTTCCTTTTTGGCAGAAATTAGCCTTTTTTTTTTAGCGATTTTTTCGTTTGACGTTTTCCGAGAAAAAAAGGTGCCTAAGCGACTAACAAATACACAATAAAGCACTAGAAAAACAATAACCAAACCTAACCTAACTGACTCTCACCATATGATGGAATCACCTATTTCTTACCTTATTGGCCTGGTTCTTGTTCGTCGTTGCATTCTGGGATTCTTACACAACGCCACATATGTTGGTCTTTGCGATATTTACATTCAGTCTTGCTCTTAGTACACTTTACTGAGGTTGGAAGAACACCATGCGATCGAAAAATGCTATAGTTTCTACGTTATTTTTTTTTCCCAAAAACTCGCAATCAGCTCCATATACTTTAAGTGACATCCATCGCAGACTTCCATGGTCGGAACAACTTGAATTTCAAAATATGAGACCCAAAATAAAACTCGAGTTTGATTGGGCCAAATATACTCTGAATTAGTAAAAACGCTTTTGATTGGCCACATGACGTGTACGGGTACGCATGCGCGTCATGATTTATGAAGGAGACGCGAGAGACACGTAGTGTTAGGTGAGAGGCAGACGATAATGGCGCGATGTTAATGGAACAAAATAGAAAAAATTTTGGAAGAGCTATCTCCGTTATTATGCATTTCCGCCGGTAATGTAATAGATGAAAATTATCTTATAATTAGACGTCTTATTCGAATATGATAATAGATTAGTGGTAGGAATGAACGGAGCTGCAAGAAAATAATACCTAATTTTCTTAAAAGAATTACACAAACAATTGTTATTAAGCATAAAATTCAAATCGAGTGGGAAACCTTGAAAGAAATACACATGAAAGTATCACACAATATTTTTATGTCCAGTCTGCTTCAGTCCTATTTGCAGGCTATAATTTTTATAGCTCGGTCCTTCACTCCTAAATTTGTTTTAGTTTGGTATTATTTGGGCCAATTCGTTGAAGCTCTGAAGACTTGGCCACAGTCTGCTCCTACCTAATAAGCAAAGTTCAGAATTGTAATTTTCCTTGGTTCCTGACGGGATATGAATTCTATTTAATGAAAATTATTTGCAAGAATTAATCCTGAAACCACATAAGCCATGGAGACCTTTACCTACATATTCTGCTGAAATGTATCAGTTCACAACACTTTGTACCATAGGAAATAAAATCTGTGAACCTCATTTGAAGTCCTTTGTAATTAATTCATAATGTGGTACTGTAGTTTTCATCAGGCCAATATAACACGCATTCTCCTCTATCAAAGTGTAAAGCATTATACTGTACTCTTAAAAATTTAAAGTCAACCCACAAGCTTATATATATAACTTGACACTTATCATAATACCTTTAACACGATAGTTCTTTACTTCCTGTCGCTGATATTACTGAACGGGATTCCCAGTGGCTAATGCTATCAAATCAGGATAACTTTTAATATTCACTTGACATTTCACACAACACAAGACCTACCCAAGAGCGGAAATTCAGCAGAAACAACCACCTGCTTCACCTCTATAATCGGGTCCTCAAAGTTCAAGAACCATCTTATAGAATCAAAACCCTAATCTAACCGTCCTGGGAACTAAACAAAACTATAAAGCGCCGTTACCATGCTGATAAAATGGAAATTTGTATATTGCATCAAACAGGAACCGGCTTCATGTACGTCGTCTGCTAGACCACCAACACCCTATCACCTACTAACAATATTCTACCACTCACATCGTTAAAATATTATGGATGGTGTGTGGAGGAAATCTTAAGAATAGAGAGATGGTGTGTTGGTTGTTTAAATAGAGAAAATGGATAATATTTACCCGTGTATGACTGAGGTCTTGACGATCAGCTGGGCAGGGAGAGCAGCACAGGCGACAGGGAGAAGCCAAATGGGTCTGTTCTGCTTTTAACTTCAACAAGAAACATATTTTATTTAGGTTCGCGCAAGAAATGATTTTATAAATATCTAAAAAAATATAAACCATATATTTCAAAAACAATGTTCATGGGACACAGAAATAAATCACAATATATACCATTTAATTTCTCCACATCTATTTCTCTATGATGGTATAATGTGGAAATCGCTTTCTCCAACACATGCAGTTTTATGACGATTTATTTTGGACAAAGAGTATATATATTTTAATTAAATAAATCATAGCTATAAATATTATGACTCTTCTGAGATGGCATGTAATGATTTTGCGAGAAGAAGGTAAATAGTGTATATATTTCCCACACTTGGCAGCGGTGGTCTTCTGGCAGCACAGGGCCCACACAACCTCCGGCACGGACTCCCAATTCGCCTCAATTGCCGTCACAAACCGCCAATTTCGAAATATAACACATATACTTCACAGTATACCTCACTAAACATGTAAATACAAATTTGTAAAACCTTACACGCTGGTTGGTTCATTCTCACTAGTGACTGACACCAAATAACTCGGTAAATTGTTGGCGTGAAAAGCTTGGTGACTGAATGAACCGAGTTGTTCAACTACAACCAGAACTTATTTACTCTGGCAGATAATGTGACGTTAATTGTCAAATTTATGAATGAAAGCTCATATTTATCAGTCACAGTGTACTGCCTCTCATTGTAAACTTATTCATCTCTGCCTCTACAGTTGCGTGTATAGTGTGCAAAATCTACACAAATCACTACCGGTTACATATTAACATCTTTTGTGTTTGTGCATTTGTACGCCAATAGACATAAGAGATAAAATGATGGTTGATATAACGTATTTACATAAACCTAAAGTTGAATATGCTAAGTCAGGTGGACACAAAATAGATATACAGTATATTTATTCAGTAAAATCGCAATACAAGTTCACTACTGGTTCAACATGTATACAGAGGATGCAGGTATACTTCAGCGTGTTTATAAACCTGTATTACCTGTATAGAATGCGTTACTCATTACACCTTAGGTTACTACCATATGCCTGTCCGTGTGTCAATACGGAGGCTGGGGAGGTGCTTTTCCCCACGTCTTCGGTACGCCCTTGGGGAGGTGTACCGGACGGAGAAGGGTAGCGAAGAGGATAAATTAAAATAATTGTGGGTATTGAGTGACTTTTTTAGGAAATTAGGTTTTGTTAAGCAGGTCTAGCGGGATTATTTTATCTACTGTGAATCATTTATGTCGCTGTGGGGGATAAATCAACTCTACCCTGTTTAAAAATTAAACAGAACAAACTCACTGAATTAATTACATGTGCAAAATATACCTTAATGAAAATACTCGAATTGTTTTGTCACTTACTCGAATTCTTAAGCAAAATTAAATTATTTTTCCTTACTCTCCAGTCTCCATAGGATTTGTGTTCTATGCAGCGGAACAAGTATTTAGTTGAAAATTGAAGTAAAGAACCACTGTTGACCACTCGCCAAGATTACGCCTTTGTCCTCTATCGTCATTTAGTTACGTGGCGGCCCCCAAGCTCATATACGGTGCTAACTCAAATACTCAAAAATACCTCCAAATCTTGCTCGATATAGATGATCTTGTTGCCAGGTTCATTGGAACACCCGTAACGGCCTGTTTTTTTTTTTTACCAATCCTCTAAGGTTTGGTAAAGGACCCTGTTTTTAATTTCATCCATCCATCCCAGTCTCTGCCTTCCCCTAGCCCTCCTACCCTCAACTTAGCCCATTAATATTTTTTATTATTCCCACATCCGTAATTTTATGGCCAAAGTATCTTTTTTTTTCAATACATTTCAATTATTTCTCTTAAAGCTTCTGCTAATATTGTAATAAAATATATGATTCTGAATATTATGAAAGACGTATATCACATTAATGAAAGCAGCAAAAATAAGAGTTCTAATAACACTCGGAAAGAAAGAGCACAGAGGATACGATATGCTGACGCAGGTTTGTGGTGGCGACGAGCGGTGAACTGTTTTTGGAGGTCAGCCTTATTGCACACCCAACTGCTCTGAATTAAAAACTGTCACTGATTTCATTCTAGCTTTCATAGAACTGTAATGAGTACTTTATCTTACTTATATTATTCTTTTGCTATATTGTATTCCTATTGAACAAATTTTCATTAGGTCTGTTTGCGAAATTACATAAGTTAAGAGTAGGGCGGGGCAACAGCTCAGAGTGGTTGGCCAGCGACGAGGCATTGCATTCCTAGCAGGGTTCTCGTGTACCCTGTGGCGTACCGCGTATCTTCTCTCATCCACACTTAAAACTAATACCACGTAAACATTACAGCCAACCAAGACAATCAAGTTCGTCCAAATTGCTGTCATATCCTCCAAAAATCACATCTACGAGACTTGAGTTTAGGATAGCGAGAAGAGACTAGCTTGTCACTCTGCTTGGCTGGCAATACTGAGGCAGCAGTTTTTACATTAACAAGAGTCTCATTCTTGATGATGACTTCACATCACTTAACGAGAATGAATGTGTACTCACTAACTACAGCTGATAAGTACAGAGAACAAGCCTTAATTAAAATATGATCTACGTTTGTTTGACTACAGAAGATTTATAATATATGTGTTTATATACATATACATTATACATACAAAAGCCAATGTGAACTTGTATGACGATTTTATTTAATATCTATCTATCTATCTATTTAAAACAATTGGATGTGAATAATTAACGCTTTCAACATATAAAAATATTATACTATACTAAATTCATATCTTAGTTTTATTTAAAACAAATCTGAAATAGGTCAAATGAATAATAAAATCGATCAAACAACAAAATAATCGAAAATTCTTTAAAAAGTCAAATTAACTTTTTTTTAAGGGGAGTAGCCCACCCGAGCAAAGGTCATTGACCCACGACGGGCCTGGGGGGGTGAAAGAACAATAAATAAACATTAGAGGAGAAAAAGAGTATGTTAATCTACACCACGAAGATGCCGGACAACCAACTTTTTTAAGAGACAGATTGTAAGAGGATGGAAACACCGTAGAAGACAAAGAATTCTCCAGTTTGGCTGTGTGAGGAAAGAAGGAACTACTACGTATAACGGGTTATTATAGTGTACCCGACATCCACACAGTATTTTCACACGGATGCTCCGGAGATTCCCTGCTCGTAAATATCCTACATGCCAACTCAGCCGTATTCGGATTAGCTGAGAGAGTTCGGAATTTTCTAAGAATCCCCCTCAACAAAAATAAGTACAGTGTTCCCGGATTTCCTTGGATTTTAGATAATTCCGTTTTGTTAGTAGAACTATAAGGTTAGGTGGTGGAGCGTGCGAAGACTGACGATATGGTACAATAGTTCTGTAAATTCATGGTGTTGTGGGATTTGTTTACCAATATAAGTGTCCAAGAAGGTTTTGGGAAATTATGACACCAAAAGAATCCTGCCGGGTTACGAAGATGAAAAATAAGCTTCTTTTGTATTTTATAAGAATAACAACGAAACTTGCTGTGACGTTGTAGTGGATTTCTTCCCTACAAACGCTGTTTGTCGCTGAGTAGTCGACCCCACCAATTCCCCAGTGTATGCCTCGTGGTCTGGGTCAACCAGCGCCGCCATACATCACGGAGCGGGGGTCAACTGCTAGGCCACGCCTACCCCCCGCTATTTAAGACCTGACCTCGTGGTGACCTGCCTCTTTCTACCTACACCAACCAGCCAGCAACACCTCCTCCTCCTCCACCGTTGCCTGGCGGCCCTCGCTCCTCCTCCGCCTGCCTGGCGGTCCTCTCTCCCGCCGGCGAGCATGGCGACCCACAAGCTGTCCTCTGAGCATCCTCACCAACCAGCTCTCTCTATTCAACGCTTGTAACCATGCTGCCTTCCCAGCACCAAGCTGCATTGTACATCCAATACAACATGTATACAGAGAGCACATTGTGAGTTTCCTTTCTCCATCCCATCCTGAGTGTGAACCAAACATCACGTACCCCACAACGTAATCGTTCAACACCGCGCAGAAAAGATCTCACTTCACAGGGTGGCAAAAGAAGTCATATGGAACGTACCTAGTTAGTATGTGATATCAAAATGATGGTTTCATTCAAAATTATGCAGGTCATGTTATATAAAGGGTCTCTCAATATAAAGATAAAAGTATCCTGCGGTATAAGGTAATAAAAATATATTGACATTTCTTTCATTATTTATTATTGAGGTATTGCTGTACCATGAGTTAAAAAAAAGTTTTAATAATCTTCAAAGAAACAATAACATTTTCGATTTTTTATCTTTTATTTTACGACCGCCTGTTTTTTTTTTAGTGTCTTGCGTATACAACTAAAAGGTGTAATTTCCATGTTTCTCTTATAGATGGTTAATAAAATACTGTAATGCAAAAAATAATAATAATGAAAACAGGAGAACCTTTGGTGTTTATTCTTAATTTTCAAGGCATCGGCCATCTAACTTTACACTCTGAGGTAAATAATATAGTGTGTTTGGAATTCAAGTAGACTAGGAACAGTGGAATGTGTTGAGCGGACTGAAAGGTTAAAAGCTAACCCCCGGTAATGTCTGGATGGTTACTATTCAGGTGACATAAGCTGGTGTGTCTAATCTCCAAATGATCCCAGACCTGACGTATGATCACTTGCCAGGCCTCTAATGACTCACACAGTTACACAATAAAGTCTCCGTCCATAATAAATCAATAAACTCTTATATATAATGTAAATAAGCCTATAATACTAATCTTTTAAGGGAAATATTATCTAATGAGACTGAATTATTGATTGAGTTTATCTACTGTAGGATGTCGGGACAAGACGTGCGTAAGGGAGTTGAAGATTCATATGTTGACTTGTATGTGATGGTGCACCCCTACACAGAAATACTTAGATACATGGCAAATTTGATAGTTATTTGAACGGCAAGTCTTCCTACACGTTTACAATTGGTTCAGCATTTATACAGTAGCCAATGCAGGTAAATAATGGACACGTGAAGGCTCTGTACATTCTAATATAAGGAAAAATGTTTATCACATACAGTACGTCATGAGATAAGATGCTCATTAACGCAATCACAGTGTTATTAGAGAGTTGCAAGTTTAATCAAAAGTGTTATCGTCGATGCAGTAGTCAGGTACACAACTGCATTACGGAGTTAAATTCCATATTTGGAAAACAGCTGCAACATCATAGAAAACGAGTGTTCAAAACCATCAAAGAAAACAAGAAAAATTTTAAGGGGAACTCCAACAACTAAACTGCTTCTCAACATCACAAATTAAGACATTTATGTTGTTTATGCTAATTAGCACTTTATAAACAAAATTTGTGAAGCTTCAGGTAAAGGTGACAATCATTATATCGACTCAAACACAAGTGACAAATGCGTGTTGCCAAGGGTATGTCTTATGACGTCATGGCAACGTCATGAAAAATTGTATGTCACTCTTGTAAATAAATAAAAGATATGTTAATGCGCCATGTAAAAGTCTCAGTGGTTTGCTGAGAAAAAAAATTATATAACTTGATTAATGATGAAATATAAAAATATTTTATTGTGTTGTTAATGAGAATAAAAACAGGTACCGTTAATAGTCAAATGCGCCAGGCAGTGCGGGGAGGTGGCGGGAAGTTGACTCATCGTCTGCCTGTTCAGTTGTCAAACGAACTCGCCGGAGTGTATCCATAGTCTCTCGTTTACACTAGTTTTATCCCGCGTGTTTACCAGACACAACACATCATGACGGCACCAGAATCAGGTATTGACTTAGGCTTCGATATAGTGGAGGTGGATTTCGAGGACTTCGATACCATACTGAGGGATGGCAGCGACGATAATGGCTTTTACACGCTCAAGTCGAAGCCTCCCATCTCGTCGAGGTGAGTGAGGGGTTACACCATGTTGCAGTAATCTTATCGCCAGCCGGTAGTGGGTAGCAACATCACTACGACCCATGTCCTTGTATAGAGTGTACAGGTGATAGTGGAAGTACTTGGATAAACACTGTAGAGTATATAATGAGGGATATGTGACCTTGTTGGACACGTTTTTTTGATTATTTACTTGTTGCTTATTATTATGTGTACCTGCACTGTATAATAATATACTGTACCTCTCGCTCCCTATCCTGTGATGTCACCCGAACACAGAACATTTAACTTGTTCATTATTACAACACAGCGCCTTAGGAGTGTTTAATACTTATAATGAAAAATATATAAATGTATCAACCTGTATATTGCGTTTTTATTAACTTGTTTAAAATGATATACCAGTGATTGATAAGAAATTTTAAATATAGTATTGCTTGTTTTTTTTTCTACGTTTCTAGACAGCAGTTATATTATAAATGAATAAACTTCTTATTACACATTTACGAAGACATTATTTCTTCCTACCATTTATAATCTAGTGAAACCTTGAAAAGATAATAATGGGGCAATGAAAAAAATTCCCAGCAAATTTCGTACCGGAGATTATTCTTTTAGGTTTTAGTAATGATAAGATAGACACATCAATTACACATGAATAACAATACAGTACAATAGTTGTGTGTGGTATTAAGACTTGTGTGATAGATTGCAGAGATTATAGATGACGTGGGAGGAATGTGAGATCTTTCGCTATCTTGTTATCAGTCCGGAGGGGGGCAGGGGCACTGGGTACGGCTTAGAATTAACATTTATCAACGTGACAGTGTTATGGTGCATTATGACAACAAGAGTAGGTTACGAGTGGCAGGTGTTAGTGAGTGACGTTTACTAAGCCATTGGCCCACCGCCAGTAAGGTGTTAATACCTGCACTTGCCTCCACACTATGGTAGCAGGACATAGAAGTGTAGTGTTCCATGGTATCTTATGTCCCAGCATGCCACTACGATGTCTCATAATTATGTATGTCGCTGTATGGAACTTGAGTTTGTAAATAAAAGTTGATAACAAAGGAAATTATTCTTGTTTAGGGTAAAGGATTTATACGGATTTATTTTTACTTTTATTTTTTTATTTTTTAGATGATAATGAGTGAGAAACCTGGTAGCTAAACAAAGGCAAAGTTATGATAAATTGATGACATATGTTGCCAGGTTTAGATAAATGAAATAAGCGGATTATAATTCAAAGAGGCTACGACACTAAATCATTTATTAAAGTATACGGCACAAACTAGCCTAATCCATCCCCCACGCCCCCCACAAAATAAATCAGTTCGTTAAATCAAATTAGGCTCGTTTAAACCAAAGATATGAATCACCCGTAATTTTTAAGTGTGATAACTAGATAGACAGATATATAGATAAAGATAGATAGATAGATAAAGTAGATAGATAAATAGATTGATAGATAAATAAACAAATAGATAGATAAATAAATAGCTAGACAGATAGATAAATTAATATATATCTTTTCAGTAAAATCGTCATGCAAGTTCATTATAAGCTCAACACAACTTAAAGTAAAGATGATTTAGCGCTGTTGTAACTGAATATTTGTTGACAATACCGAAGACCTGACTGAATGTAGTAGCGTGTTTTATTTTCCTTGCTGCCCTGGGATATTTATTTGTTTGTTTGCGTCAATGGTTTTATTTTCCTTGCTGACCTGGGATTTTTGTTTGTTTGTTTGTTTGCGTCAATGGTTTTATTTTCCTTGCTGACCTGGGATTTTTGTTTGTTTGTTTGTTTGCGTCATTGGTTTTATTTTCTTTGCTGAACTGACGATTTTGTTATTCTTTATATTATTTGTTATATGCTCTTTGCTTTCACACACAATGACAATATGGTCAG
This sequence comes from Homarus americanus, assembly GCF_018991925.1. Taxonomy (NCBI): domain Eukaryota; kingdom Metazoa; phylum Arthropoda; class Malacostraca; order Decapoda; family Nephropidae; genus Homarus; species Homarus americanus. Next base: position 2,190,933 of record NW_024735554.1, on the reverse strand, counting down.
AGTCCCAAACTTTCGGTTGGCGGATTATCAGGGGTTAAGAAGGTACCTAGGTGAGGTCACCTGGGAACAGTCACGTCAGTCCCCAGTGGGAAGGGGTGAGGTCATAGATGACACAACAATTGATCATGACTATAATATATTCACTAGTATACTACATAAAGCACAAGAACAAAATATACCATACAGAAAAATTAGGTCAAATAAGAATGAGCAAAGGTGGATGACCAGAAAACTTAAACTTGACATAGGAATAAAGAAAGGAATTATATAAGAAATTAAAGGGAGGGGAGGAGCAGCTCAGAAACAGGTATAATGAACTTTCTAGGAATGTTAAGAAAAATGTAAGGAAAGCAAAGAGAGACTATGAAATCAAAATAGCAAGAGAATCCAAGGCGAATCCCAAGGGATTTTTCCAGGTATATAGGACAAAGGTCAAGGACAAAGTTGGGCCTTTAAAGTCAGGGAGGGGAGAAGTGATAAATGGCAGTGAAGAAATAAGCAAAGCATTGAACAGCTACTTCTTATCAGTTTTCACAAGAAATTTGCGATGAAATTCCAGAGGTGGAACTGATATTTAAGGGAAAGGAAGAAGAGAAATTAAAGAATATCACTATCAGAAAAGAGGATGTTCTTAAGAAGATAAATAAACTAAAGAAAACAAAATCCCCAGGGCCGGATGAAATTTTCCCTCGAGTCTTGAAAGAGTGTAGGGAACAGATTAGCGGACCCCTCGTAAACTTATTTACAAAATCATTAGACACTGGAGTTGTGCCAGACTTGTGGAAACAGGCAAATGTAGTACCCATATTCAAAAAGGGAGACAGAGCATCAGCGTCAAATTACCGGCCGATCAGTTTGACGTCAGTAGTTGGGAAATTTCTTGAATCAATTATAGCAGATAGCATCCGATCGCATCTAGAGAAAAGCAAATTAATCTACGACTCCCAACATTGGTTTACAAAGGGAAAATCTTGTCTAACAAATCTGCTAACATTTTTAGGAAAGTCTTCGAGGTAGTAGATAATGACGAAAATTACTGTTATTTACTTAGACTTTAGCAAAGCATTTGACAGAGTACCGCATCAGAGGCTTTTGAGAAAAATTAAGGCTCATGGTATCGAGGGGAAAGTTTTAAATTGGATAAAATCATGGCTCATCGATAGAACGCAGAGGGTCAGCGTAGATGGTGTTAAATCTGAGTGGGGTCGTGTAACCAGTGGGGTTCCCCAGGGGTCAGTACTAGGCCCACTCTTGTTCATAATCTTCATAAACGATTTAGATACTGGGATCAGCAGTGACATAAGCAAGTTTGCGGATGACACCAAAATAGGGCGGCAAATTAATTCAGGGCAGGATGCAAATGCATTACAGGAGGATCTAAATAAACTGCAGGGTGGTCTGAAAAATGGCAAATGAAGTTCAACACCAGCAAGTGCAGCGTACTTAATATTGGAAGAACAAATACTTATAATGTATACAGCCTTAACAACATCAACCTAGAGAAGTCGACTTGTGAAAGAGACCTAGGGGTACTTGTAAGCCCGGACCTACGGCCTAGAAAACAGTGCGTTAATGTTCGAAATAAGGCAAACAGAGTATTGGGTTTTATATCTAGAAGTGTAAGTAACAAGAGTGCAGAGGTCTTATTGCAACTATATCTTGCGCTAGTCAGGCCGCACCTCGATTATGCGGTTCATTTCTGGTGCCCTATTATAGAATGGATATAAATTCACTAGAGTCGGTGCAGCGAAGAATGACAAAAATGATTCCGGGACTTAGAAACCTTCCATATCAGGATAGGTTAAAGAAACTTAACTTGCATTCCCTAGAAAGACGAAGAGTGCGGGAGATATGATAGAAGTATTTAAGTGGGTGAAAGGAATCAATAAAGGGGATATATATAAAGTTCTTATAATATCCGAGCAGGATAGGACTCGGAGCAACGGATTCAAGTTGATAAGTTTAGGTTTAGGAGGGAGATAGGAAGAAACTGGTTCACAAATAGGGTGGTGGACGAGTGGAACAAGCTTAGCAACTTTGTAGTAAGTGCGAGAACTCTGGAAAGTTTCAAAAGGAGGCTAGATAGATTCATGGATGCTAGAGAGTGGTAGTAACTCTCGACAGGAGCTGCCATGCACAGGCCAACCGGCCTATTGCAGACTCCTTATTTTCTTATGTTCTTAACATCAAAATAAACGATATTGGTGTACGAGGATATTTGGTAACTTGTTCCATTCATGCACTACTCTGTTTCCAAACCAGTGTTTACCAATTTCGCGCCTAAATCTAAATTTGTCTAATTTAAAACCATTGTTACGAGTTCGCTCCTGGTTGGATAGTTTGAGTACCTTTGTAATGTCCCCTTTGTTTAGCCCTGACTTCCATTTATACACCTCTATCATGTTGCCCCTCACTCTACGTCTCTCGAGGGAGTGCAAATTAAGATGCTTTAACCTGTCTCTGTACTTAAGGTTCCTAATGCCCGAGATTAGTCTTGTCATTCTCCTCTGGATTCTTTCCAAGGATT
>NW_024735554.1:2180906-2183406 GCF_018991925.1 Homarus americanus | reverse complement strand
ATACCTGGAGTGGTACATGTATATATATCCTGAATTGGTACCTGTATATATACCTGAGTTGGGTACCTGTATATATACCTGGAGTGGTACCTGTATATATACCTGGAGTGGTACCTGTATATATACCTGGGTGAGACATAAAGGTGTAGAGATGCTGGTCATTAGTGAGTAAGCTTGGGGTTACCTGGAGATCACCTAACTACCTAACCTAACCTAGCAACCTAACCTACCCCTCCTAACCTAACCTAACCCTAGCCTAACCTAACCTATCCTAACCTAAACCTAACCTAACCTAACCTAACCCTAACCTACCCATACCTATCTAACATAACCTAACCTAGCCTGGCAGCCTGGCCTGCCCATGCCTGTCCTGGCCTGGCCTGGCCTGGCCTGGCCTGGCCTGGCCTGGCCTGTCTGGCATGGCCTGGCCTGGCCTGGCCTGGCCTGGCCTGGCCTGCCCTGCTGTCTGGCATGGCCTGGCCTGGCCTGGCCTGGCCTGCCCTTGCCTGTCTGGCCTGGCCTGGCCTGGCCTGGCCTAGCCTGGCCTGTCCTGGCATGGCCTGGCCTGGCCTGGCCTGGCCTGGCCTGGTGGCCTGCCCATGCCTGTCTGGCATGGCCTGGCCTGGCCTGGCTTGGCCTGAGCCTGCCTGTCTGTGCCTGGCCTGGCCTGGCCTGAGCCTGGCCTGGCCTACCTAGCCTGCCTGTCTAACCTAGCCACTTCTGTCGTGTTAGGGTTGGTTAATCTTCAGGGTTAAATAAGCTGGTGGTGTAAATCTTGGTTCTGCTACACTTAACTCTAGGCAGGGTGCAGGCAGTCTCTTGTCTGTTGTGGGAAGGTCATTGCTCAAGTGTGGAGGGAGGGTGGTGGGGTGTAGAGGAGGGAGGGGTGGTGGGTGTAGTGGAGGAGGGTGAGGTGGGTGTAGAGGAGGGTGGTGGGTGTGTAGAGGAGGAGGGTGGGTGTAGAGAGGGAGGGTGGTGTAGTAAAGGAGGAGGGTGGTGGGTGTAGAGGAGGGAGGGGTGGGTGGTGTGTGAGTGGAGAAAGGTGGGTGGTGGATGTAGTGGAGGGAGGAGGGTGGTGGTGTGTAGTGGAGGGGGGTGGGTGTAGTGGAGGGAGGTGGTGGGTGTAGTGGAGGGAGGGGGAGGGAGGTGTAGTGGAGGAAGGGGTGGGTGGTGGGTGTAGTGGGAGGAGGGAGGGTGTGGTGGGTGTAGTGGAGGGAGGGTGGTGGGTGTAGTGGAGGGATGAATTAATTTATTTCATATATAGAAACAGTAATACTATATAATTGTGGCCTATTAATATATATTAATTACATAAAACCTACCATTAAGCTACACTAAGCACCTGTTTTCTGACGTCATATTGGCTTGACATTCCATTAACCCACACATCTGTACTCTGTTGGCGTCAGCAGGTTTGGTAATGGTGCTCATGAGTGACGCAGAGAGTGAGCAGCTGAGTTGAATGTCTGTCCTTTACAATTTACTGTCACAATACACGTGTCCAGGTGGTGGGTGCAGTGGGTGTGGGTGGTGGGTGTAGTGGGTGTAGGTGGTGGTGTAGTGGGTGTGAAGTGGTGGGTGCAGTGGGTGGAGGTGGTGGGTGCAGTGGGTGTAGGTGGTGGGTGTAGTGGGTGTGGGTGTGGTGGGTGTAGTGGAGGTTGAGTGATGGGTGTAGGTGGTGGGTGTGGTGGGTGTAGGTGGTGGGTGTAGTGGGTGTGGGTGTGGGTGTAGTGGGTGGTGGTGGGTGTGGGTGGAGTGATTGGTTTGGAGTGGTGGGTGTGTGGGTGTGGGTGGTGGGTGTGAGTGGGTGTGGGTGGGGTGGAGTGTAGGTGGTGGGCACAGTGGGTGTGGTGGGTGTAGTGGGTGTAGGTGTAGTAGGTTGTAAGGACCAATACTTTTCTGCCAGTCACTGTGTTGTCATGCTGTAAACGGCCTACAGCTGTTCAATATCCTGGCAGTCACACACACACACACACACACACACACACATACATATCATGAAGAGGTGGTGGTTGTACGTCTGGCAGGAGTGGGTGGATGGGGGGGAGGTGGGGGTAGGGGAGGAGCTAGGTAGCCACACGTGCGTCTCTTGTTTCAGCAACAGAAGGGTTGAATCAGGTGAGGAATGACCTGGGTTTATTAAGTCTCCTGTTATAGATGGTTCTAGGTTATAGTTGTACAATGGTCAGTTATAGTTGTACAATGGGCAGTTATAGTTGTACAATGGTCAGTTATAGTTGTACAATGGGCAGTTATAGTTAGTTCAATGGTCAGTTATAGTTGTAGAATGGTCAATTATAGTTGTACAATGGTCAGTTATAGTTGTACAATGGTCAATTATAGTTGTACAATGGTCAGTTATAGTTGGTTCTGGGTATATAGTTGTACAATGGTCGGTTATAGTTGTACAATGGTCAGTTATGTATGGTTCAATGGTCAGTTATAGTTGTACAATGGTCAGTTACAGTTGTACAATGGTCAGTTATAGTTGTACAATGGT
>NW_024735554.1:2133406-2175906 GCF_018991925.1 Homarus americanus | reverse complement strand
TCAAGGCAGCTTCACTCCTCTAGTGTTCACAACCTCTGGTGGATGGGACCAAGTGCAAGATGTTTCTACGCCAGACTCGGAGGTGATCTCCGAACAAAGCAGCAGCCCAGAAGTTACGTTACAGCCTGGATGAGATGTCGACTGTCTTTCTCTCTCCTTCGGTCGACTTTGCTCTGCCTCAGGGAAAAAGAGCTTCTGTCCCATCCCGACAACAGCTGCAGATATTGACTATGAGGCTACAGTCACTGAATGCTGCATAGATCTGCGGCTCAACTAATTAAACACGGATAGGATAGCTACTTATGTATTAGGAAATTTAATATTAAGGTAATAAAATGGTGGCTATTGGGGAGGCTGAGGCCACGTTAAAAAAAAAGTAGTAGTAGTAGTAGTATCTAAGTAAACATGCGGTAGTGTATAAGTGACAATATAGTACATTACGATAGGTTCATAGCTATTGTACACAGAGAGCCTTATATAAACCTGGCTGGGGTGTTGTGGTAGGTACAGTATCATATTCCAGTTGTCAGTATTTAATTGTAATAGTTTCTCTTTATACATACATACATACATACATAGACAGGACATGTATTCACACAAGTACAAACACATACACAAGTACGTACACATACACAAGGACGTATACATACACAAGGACAAAGATAAACGTACACACAAATCATTCATCATGTAAACACACCCTAACTGTCCTGTGGAAAATAATCGATGTGAACGCATATGCCCTATGTGATTGTGTGGTTGTTCATCCTAGAGTAAAATAGACTGTTGCCATTATAGATCAGTAAGGATCAGTAACGTGTGACCTTGTTCATCCTAGGGTTAAAAATCAAGTCGGTTGGTGGGGAAGGATTCATCCTAGGAAAAGTAGAACCCTGAAGCCCTTTGTGGGTGAGGCAGGCTGACGAAACTCCTCTATATTGCATGACAACAACATTCAAAACATTACTTAAACAATAACCAATCGTGTCATTTAAATACGCATTCATACATAAATAACAATATGTGTTTTTATTTATTTAACGGTGCTATATATGTATTATTAACGTTAATTGGTGTAATATGAGAAAAATTATGAAGTATAACCAAACTGACTTCACTCTGGTATTTTACAGTTGCCACTAGTTAATTTTTACCCAATTTATATATTATTTTGTTTTACTTGATTTTTTCTTTATATTTTCTAAGTTGTAGTTTGGGTGATGTTTCGATGTTTGGTTTATGTTTTTATTGATTTAAATATTGTTTTAATGTGGGTTTTTTTTAGGTGGTGGTGGTGGTGGTGTGTGTGTGTGTGTGTGTGTGTGTGTGTGTGTGTGTGTGTGTGTGTGTGTGTGTGTCTAAGCGGTAGGCCATCATCATCTTGTCATTATTATTATTATTATTATTATTATTATTATTATTATTATTATTATTATTATTATTATTATTATTATTATTATTGTTTGTTGAGGAACTGGAGACCATTGTGGCGACACTTATGTATTACACCTGTACGACCACCTGTGTGCTCTGTTAACCTCTACTGTATATAGCGACCACCTGTGTGCTCTGTTAACCTCTATAGCGACAACCTGTGTGCTCTGTTAACCTCTATAGCGACCACCTGTTTGCTCTGTTAGCCTCTATATAGCGACAACCTGTGTGCTCTGTTAACCTCATATAGCGACCACCTGTCACTCAGTCTTCACAATTGTACTGTTTCTATAGCTCGGATCACCTTGAAGACACCACCCCTAACCTAACACCCACCCATCCACCCCTAGATACCGTTAAGGTGTTTTTAATTTATCAACAGGGAAGTAAGCTGAAGGGCTCTAATCGTCAGGATCATCTTTATGGCCAGCAATAAATGTTCTCAAGGTCACGCCAAGAACCCAAGCACTTGCAGTTCCATCCCCCCCTCCCCCCCAATTAGGTTACCAGACATCAACCCCCTCCCTCCTCCCTCCCAGATGTTGTTGCAGCTGCGCTAGAATCGTTGAACCTACACAGAAATATTCTTGTAAGTTTTTAAACAGTACGAGACGTCCCAGACCAAATTAGACCAATCTCTTGGTGGATACGTTTGCGTTTTAGTGTGGCATAAGTTAAGGTGTTGTGGTGATCTGACTGTGGTGTGGTGTGACTGGTGAGAGGATAAACGACTGGATAAGAAAACTGACTGGTGATACTTAACGAGATTATTAATTTAAGTGAATTAAAGTACTGTATCTAGTCCAAATGGTGTTTATATAATATGCTGTATGATATTAGTGGTTGTTAGGGTTAGGTTAGAGTTTGGTTAGGTTAGGTTGTTAGGTTAGGTTTGGTTTGGTTAGGTTTGGTTAGGTTAGGTTAGAGTTTGGTTAGGTTTGGTTAGGTTTGCTAGGTTAGGTTAGAGAGTTTGGTTAGGTTTGGTTGTGTTAAGCAGAGTTTGGTTAGGTTTGGTTGGGTTAGGTTAGATTAGGTTTGGTTAGGTTAGTTAGTTTGGTTTCGTTAGGTTGTGTGAGGTTTGGTTGGTTAGGCTTGGTTAGGTTTGAAGTTAGTTGGTTAGGTTAGGTTTGGTTTGGTTAGGTTTGGTTAGGTTAGGTTAGGGTTAGGTTAGAGTTGGGTTTGTTAGGTTAGGTTAGAGTTGGGTTTGGTTAGGTTAGGTTAGAGTTGTTTTAAGTTAGTTAGAGTTGGGTTTGGTTAGGTTAGGTTAGAGTTGGGTTTGGTTAGGTTAGAGTACCTTAACCATCAGGTGATATAAGCTGGGTGTCCAATCAAGTGACCTAAATCATGTGATAATTATTTTATCCCGTGATGATGATGATGATGATAATGATGATAATGATGATGATGGTAATGATGATAATGATGATAATGATGAGATAATGAATATTGACGATAATAATGATGATGATAATGATGATGACAATGATGATAATGATGATATTGATGATAATATGATGATAAAGATAATGATGATAAAGATAATGATAAAGATGATGATAATGATGATGATGATAATAATGATAAAGATAATAATGGTGATAAAGATAATGATGATAATAATAATGATAATAATGATGCTGATAATAATGATCAGTTGAAACGTAAACCACATAAATAACTCATTCCCCTGTGTTAGTTCTGTACAATAATAAGTTTCCTTATAGTCCCACGATAAAGGCTGGATGAAAAGAGTCTATTGGTAGTGTATTGAAGACCGCGATGGAGCTATAAGTCTCCCAGGAATGATTCAACTGAGATTTGTATTGGTGGTGTTTCACCTCTCTCATCAATGTTTTTTATTTATTCTTGTATTTCTTATTATATACATACCGTCTATGTCAATTATCTACGCCCCTCTTCCTCGGCCCGGAACTCGAATCCTGACATCTCGCTTGCCAGCAAGAACGGAATTGCTTCTACCACCGGTCCCCATCTTCTCCCTCATTCCTCGGCTGGTCAGTGAACCTTACATGATGAGGTGTGTGTGTGTGTGTGTGATTTAACCTAATTTGGCGCGTAATTATTGTAATTTTATGTCCTTTCTGGCGAACCTTTCCTTTACACACACACACACACACACACACACACACACACACACACACACACACGCACACGCACACACACACACACACAGCTCACGACTTAGTGGATTATGGCCGGGAGGAAGACGTGTGACGCCCTTATAATCTTAACTAGATAATCAAAGGCAAGACAGTGGTGTTGTGGGACCAGAAGCCTCCTACATCATCACTACTACTACCATCACTACAACTACCATCATCACTACTATCATTACTATTATCATCACTACTACTACTACTACAATCATCACCACTACCACTTGAGTCGTTAACGGTTGAAAGATTAACAGGTTTGAGTGACACCACCACCACCACCACCACAACACCTGAAGCTTGTCCCCCGCTTATTTCACCTGATAATTAAACACCTTAGCCTTACCTGTGGGTGGGTTAGAATAGGTTGGCATGGGTAGAGTTTGGTTAGATTTGGTTAGGTTAGGTAGAATTCTCTTAGGTTAGATTAGGTTAATATTAGGTGGTTAATCTTCAAGTAAAATAACTTTTGTGTGGGGTTAATTCTCAGATGATCCAACCATACGCTATATAATTCCTTGTTAAATAAGAACCAATCACCGTCAATATTAAGTGGTAATGATGATATCCCCCAAGGCCTCACAAACCCGCGTCTAGACAGCTTCTCCTGCCAAACGTATTGATTCACCTTAGCAACAGTTACTATTTGTCACGCCGCTGCATCCACAAATATACTGACACTTTTTTCGTGTAACATTACATATTTTTTTTCAGATTAAACTGTATTCTCCTGGGAAAAATAATTATGTAATTTTAAGATATTTTATTACCAAAAAATAATGTCTACTGCTTCAACTAACTGTTAATCAATCTCAATAAACATTATCAGCTGGTGAGTGAGTCAGGCGGATAAATAGATAGATATATAGATTAATAATAATAAAATAGCAATAGTAATGAAAATAATAGCACTGTAATAGCAATATTACAGGTACTACTCACTACTACTACACTACTACTACTACTACTACTACTACTACTAACTACTAATAATAATAACAACAACAACAGCAACAACAACAACAACAACAACAACAACAAATAACAACAACAACAACCTCCTCCAGTTACGGCGCCAGACCAACACACAATGCCATAACATAAGTGTATTAGCGTGAACCACGTTAGTCTGTGGGTGTGGTCACGCCAGAGTTCTAGACACTTGATGTATTGGACAAGGTGTTGAGATTTAGTGTGGTATTTTTTTTTTACATCGGTGTTTGTGTGTGGGTATGTTTTAAATGTCAATTTACGCATCTTTGATATTTATAAAGGGTTAGTTAGGTTATTTTTTTAATGGTGAAAAGTCGAAGAAGCAAAATGGAATTCTATATTTCCCTAACTGGGTGTATACCAGCAATTATAATTACCGAGATTGCGCCCATTCGTTTCCGGAATTAACGAGGTTCCGATAAGTGGGCGTAGGTAGGTGAAAAATGCGTGAAGCTGTCCTGGGTTGGGTGTAGGTTACATTACATTAGTTGGGATATCTATATACAGGATGACCTAAACTACAATTTTACATTCTTATTTACTAACTACTGAGCCATCAGAAGGAGTTATTCATAGCTGGCAGAATTATCCAACATGAATAAATTGATGTGTTCTTTTCTTCTATGACCTGTCTATTAATGATAGTTTTTGATGAAATCAACGTAACATCATAGGAAAACTGTGTTCACGGAGCGATAACTCATACAATACTGAACAAATTTAAACCGGTGTGTGTGTGTGTTATTAAATGGTCATATTAGCATTTGAATTAATCTAAATACATAAATAATTAGTTAAAATAATAAGTTGTGATCTACTGTTTACCATTGTTGTATACCTGCACTATCAAGGTGTACATTGGAAACTATACCACCACGGTCTATATTATTATACAGCATACACCGTTGCGTTGTCTATACACACCGAACTGTATAACTGCTTTTACTGTATTGATGCTAAACCGATTATAAATTTGTATGGCGATTTTATACACACTATTATTATTAATAATAATAATAATAATAATATTATTATTATTATTATTATTATTATTATTATTATTATTATTATTATTATTATTACTATTATTATTATTATTATTATTATTATTATTATTATTATTATTATTACTATTATTATTATTATTATTATTATTATTGTTATTGTTATTATTATTAAACACAAAATTGAAGAATTATTTTCTGTTATATATTTTATCGTCCGTAACAGCAAAATTACCTTAAAAAAAAACACTAAACGTAACTGTTGGGGCATTGTTATGGTAAAGGTGTTTTATCACAATATATCTAGAGAGAGAGAGAGAGAGAGAGAGAGAGAGAGAGAGAGAGAGAGATAAAATGGTGTTACCGAGAAAGTATTATAGATATACGTTATTGTAGATAATATACTAAATTCTGAAGCTCGGTTTCTGTTTACTGTGTGAGGGAAGCATTGGATCACCGCAACGTGTCGTCTTAGTGCGTCTGATAGAGGGTTTAACGTCATGAGCCCGGATGGTTATTTTAGTCTGTGGATTATAATGGTGGTCTTCGTTGCTTAACACCGTGTTATATTTATACTTATACCACGAGTTACACTGATTGGATCATTTAAAGATTATACAGCCCAGCTTATTTCACCTGATGATTAGACACCCTAACTTAATCTAACCTTCTGGTGAAATCCCCGTATTTTTTTTCCGTTAGTTGGTGAACGTTCAGTATTAAAAACCGTGGTACTGTGGCTATGGCTGGCTGGCTGGGTGGATGGCAAACTCAGTTCGTATCACGGCTAGCACAGTGAAGCAAGTTTCTTCCGCTGTCTAAGGTGTGTGACTGACCAGGGTGTGGGAAAGTCATTTGTATTATTCACTATGGTGGGCTTGTTGACGTTACCAGACCAAGAGAGAGCACAGACCAACAATGATAAGGTATTTAACTAGTTTTGAGTGTGTGTGTGTGTTGGGTGGGTGGGTGGGTGGTGGGCTGGTAGGTGTGTGTGTGTGTGGGTGGGTGGGTGGATAGTAGTAGGCAGCTATCAAACAGGAGGTACTCACTGCCTGGGAAGATATTGGAAGCATAATGTGTTGTCTAATGGTAGACTCCTGCTGCCATATGACCAAGTCCCAGGTTGATGATCTGACTTTCTGCCTCATTTACACACAATTACAGGGTCTCAATTGTTTCTCTTACCTGATAACACAACACATATAAAGTTTATCACAATTGAATTTTTTTCCTAGTTTTGTATTTCTTTATTATTATTATTAAAAATTATTATTATTGTTATCATTTTTATTTATTTTACTTTTATTATATAAATTTTATTTACTGGAATTACTGTGTTATTATTATTACATTTTCGCCCCCAGGCCCCGATGTGGGTCAGTGACCGATACCTGGGGCTAATCCCTCAAAAAAAGTGTATGTATGTTGTATGTGTCTGTCTGTCTGTCTGTCTGTCTTGTTCGTCTGTCTGTCTGTCTGTCTGTCTGTTTGTTTGTTTGTTTGTTTGTTCTCTAAAATTGTCAGTGTCATCTTGGAGTCGTATGAATGTTACTTAGGCATTGTTGGAGTGAATTAAACAACAACAACAACGTGCAGGATGTATTGATGAGCCACGAACACATGGTTCGCTACGCGTCATGAACCAAGAGTGACAAAATGAAGACTCTTACACCACTTAAAACACAAGATACTGTTTAATGGTGATTTTTTTTATGTCATGTAAATTCGCACCCCAGCTTAGTTCACCTGATAATTAAACACCCTGATACTAAACAAAGAGGTGTTAGAGTTGGGTAGATTTGGTTAGGTTATGCTTTGGTTCGGTTAAATACTAGTAAATAATTTTATACCATTACTGATCGAACCATTTTAGATACCGTGTTTTATACCAAGTTGGCGAACCATGAGGCGATGTACCGTTTACCTTGGCCAACTTTATATATTTCTTAACCTTGATAATGATTTAAAACCTTCGTGTTCATTTACAAGAGTAATTATAGATATATTTTCTTGTAATTTTAGACAAGTTTACTTGATATTAATTAGGTTAGTTTTAATTTGTTATAGTCGTGAGGACCTGCGGATTTTATAGTTACCCCTCTTCTATTGCATGGTTTTTCTTTGTTTTAAGGATACTTAGGTAAATGTGACTATCATCCGTAAAGATTAATTGTGAATACGTATTTTATGACCCGTAGTACCGAACGCTTATCTTGTTAACGACTAGTGAGTGAACCGTACACAAATATAACGGACATTAACCGGACATTAAGCGGACATTAACCGGACAACCAAGACGACTAAGACAGCATAGAGGAACAACACTATGCTGACGAGGACGATGACGCTAGGGTGGTGACGATCGTAAACAGGGGGAGGGTTAGGTTAGGTTAGGTTGCAGATTTTTTAATGCAACCGATAGGACGTGGGGGTGATGGTTGTATTCTCTGTTAAGGTAAGTCTGGTAGATTACTGGTAGGTATAATTGGAGGGCGAGGTAGGTAAAATATTAATGAACTGATATATGTCATAAAACAATTATATTAACCACAACAGGCACCATGTAAAGTACTTGAGAGTATTATCAGAGATGCTGCATGGAACATCTAATACGAAACAACCTTGTAAAAGATTGCCAACACGATTTATGCCGGGCGCCTGCTCACACAATTGCTCAAGGTATGGATATTTGGACCTATCCTGAACGGGGTGGTAATATCGACAATATTTACCTAGATTTTGCCAAGGCTGACAGTGTACCCCACGAAAGGCTGAAAATCAAACTGGAAGGGTACGGAATTGGGAAATGTCCTATGGATAGAAGACTTTCACGACCGCAAGCAGTGTGGTGATTAATGGCACGAATCGTCATCTGTACCTGTCACAAGTGGGGTACCACAAGGCAGTGTTTTGGGCCTACTGTTGTTTGTTTGTTTCATAAATGACATGCCTGACGTTGTACACTCCTCCATACAAATGTTTGCCGATGACGCCAAGGCTTCGGGAAATTAAGAACCAAGCGGACTGTGAAGAACTGCAGAAGGACCTCTGTGGGCTCCAGGAATGGTCGAAGAAATGGCTGCTGAAATTCAATGTCACGAAGTGTGAGGATGCACCTGGGGCGTACCAACGGTAAGGAGGTATCATATGTCCCAACGGGATGAAGAAGCTGCACTATTTGAGACTGTGTGTGAGAAGGACCTGTGGTGTGTATATTGACAATGAGCTGAAGTTCTCGGCCATTGCGAGAAGAAGGTAAATCAGGCAAATAAATTATTGGGTCTTATAAGAAGGTCGTTCAGATATTTAGACGGTCCGTCCTCGTAACGATCTTCAGGAGTGAAGTGCTTCCCCATCTGGAGTACTGTCACCCATCTGGTCCCCGAGATATGCTAGGACTGTCAGTTGGTTGAAAATGTTCAAAGTAGGGCCACCAGACTGGTGCCTGCCTTCACCTCACAGCTACCGAGATTGAGCGCCTAAACTTGCCTAGCTTATACCACAGATGGGCAAGGGACCTAGTTGAGGTGTATAAGCATCTCAGGGGCACCACTCAGTTGGAGTGTCCTTACTTGGAGCTGGCGGACGCTCGCCCCACAAGGGGTCACAGCTCAAGAATGAAGAAGCCGCAAGTCCAGAAAACTGTGAGGGCAAACTTTTCGGAGTGAGAGTTAGAACTCTGAACACCTACCAGAGTGTGTTGTGACGGCAGTGGAGTGTGAGCTCTTTCAAGGCAAGACTTGACCAACACTGAGCGGGTTCAGGTACATTCAGGAGGCGGTACATGCCCAGTATTTCCAACAGTGCGTGACAGAGATGTGACCGATTGCCCGCGGCTAGAGGAGCCGATCAGTGGTGAAGAGGATAAAAGAAAAAGTAAAAGAGGGTGAAGGTTGTGTTGTTGTACATATAGATGGTGACAAGTGATATAGATGGTGACAAGTGGAAGTGGTTTAGAACCGTGATGAAAGTGTTACCATGAAGGCAACAGTGTACTATAACCCCCTGTCAGCTGTTTGGTGAACCATGGTGAAAGTGTTACCAATCAGGCTTGAGACTCACCACAAGACTCCAGAAACGACACAAGACTCACCATCAAGACTCACCAGACACGACACAAGACTCACCAAGTGTTTGTCGTCGCTAAGAATCTTTTAAAGGGTTTAGTGGTAGTGATCTAATGTGGTCATGTCTCCTGGTCAACACACGAAGGATCATGTCTCCTGGTCAACACACTGAAAGGTCATGTCTCCTGGTCAACACACTGAAGGATCATGCCTGGTCAACACACTGAAAGGTCATGTCTCTTGGTCAACACACTGAAGGGCTCGTCTCTTGGTCAACACACTGAAGGGTCACTCTTGGTCAACACACTGAAGGGTCATGCCTCTTGGTCAACACACTGAAGGTCATGTCTCTGGTCAACACACTGAAGGGCCATGTTCTTGGTCAACACACTGAAGGGTCATGCCTCTGGTCAACACACTGAAAGAAAAAGTGGGATGCAAAGGCGACGTGTATACAGCCCATACGAACAAGTACTGATCCCTATAAGAACAGCTCAGTCCCAACCATTGTAAAAATTATCAACAACTTGTAATCAACCAGTGTATTCACTCCCAGTAAATCTTACCTTGCACTCACTGTCACTATGTTGAAATATCACTGGTATGACCTTCTCCCCACCTAGTTATTATATTTCATATTTGTATCACTTATATTACTTGTATATTATTTGTAAATCAAGAGAACCCAAATTATTCACGTAACTGTATATTAGCCTTCCGCGCAGCTTTTTTCAATAAACCTCAATTATTATAGTATTATACTACATACATATACATACATACATAAATAACACAAATATACAGAAACACATACACACACACACACACACAAGATGGCTGAGTTAGACCATAACACAGACACTAGGTAGGTGTGTGTGTGTGTGTGTGTGTGTGTGTGTGTGTGTGTGTGTAAAATAATAATAATAATAATAAACGGTTTATTATTAGAGTTGCAGCCGGTGGCTGAAAATATACAGACTTACATTTGATTTAGACATAATGATATAATTTGCGTTGAATACATTTACAGGGCTGTACAGTACATAAATCAGAGTTGTTTATTATTTTAACAATAGATGGATGGTGCTGTTCTTATATCTATCGGTGCGGGCTCTGCTTGAATTTTGTTGTAGTGGCGGACTGCGGAGGTGGTGGGGGCTGCAGGTGTGTGTGTGTGTGGCGGCCGAGGTGAAGGAGTGGCCCCTATGTCTGATTCTGTCTTTGTCAGTCTGCATCTGTTTGTGTCACGCTGATGCCTTAGAGAACACTTTGACCTCCGCCGCCACCCTGGGAGAGAGAGAGAGAGAGAGAATGTCTGTGTGTGTGGGGTGACAGTGATTGATGGGTTCGTTCCACCGAAGTCCACCTGAGCAATATTAATTAAAGGTGCATCACTACAGGTATAGATTTGGAGTACGTAATGCAAGTACAACAACTGTTACTGTGGTTACTGCGCCTGGCGAACTTTGTCTTGTGCCTGTAGTGGCGATCTGTTGTGCCAAGAGTATTGCGTTAATTATTATTATTATTATTATTATTATTATTAATCATTATCATTCTTCTTCTTCTTCATTATTATTATTATTAGTTAATCTTAGATATATGCGGCTAAAAGTTATATGAGTTTACTTATTTATTGTTTGCGCGCGCGTGTGTGTGTGTGTAAGAGTGAACCACAAATATGGTGGAGTTGGCAGCGCACTGGCGGCAGCTTGGGGATAACGACGGTAGACTCTGTATTTTACTTCATATACAGTATAATGTATATCACCAACCACTATCACCATTAACACCACACCATCCATCACCACACATCACCAACCACCATTCATCACCATCATCACTACATACTATTACTACCACACACCACCAGCATCAACGTCACCACAAATCATCATTATCATCAACCACCAACCATCTCTAATCACCATCGATCGACACAACTACCCCCCCATCACCACCATCACCATCACCATCACCACCATGACCAGTGTGAGGAGTGCACACCATACACTGTTGGCTATATTGGTCTGGCTTTTTTACTAGAAGGAATGTTTAATGGGAGGGAGGAGACAAGGTGAGAGAATGGGGAGGAAAGGAGAGAATGGGGAGACAAGGTGAGAGAATGGGGGTGGGGAGGAGAGAGACTGGGGAGGGAGGGAGGAAAAGTGAGAGAATGGGGGAGGAAAGTGAGAGAATGGGGGTGGAGGAGGAAAGTAGAGAGAATAAGAGACGGAAGGAGAGGAGGGAGGTTAAAAGAAATGATAACAGGTAGTGAAGTAAGGAAAGAGAGAGAGAGAGAGAGAGAGAGAGAGAATTTATGTATGGATGTATTTATGTATACCGGTATATGTTTTATACATGTGTTTATATGTACGTACATGTATGCATAAATGTGTCATAAGAACATAACATAAGAACATAAAGTCTGCAATAGGCCGGTGGCCTGTGCATGGCAGCTCCTGTCAAGTTACTACCACTCTATCATCCATGAATCTATCCAGCCTCCTTTTGAAACTTTCCAGCGTTCCAACACTTACCAAAGTTGCTAAGCTTGTTCCACTCGTCCACCACCTATTTGTGAACCAGTTCCTTCCTATCTCCCTCCTAAACCTATACTTATCCAACTTAAATCCGTTGCTCGAGTCCTATCCTGCTCGGATATTATAAGTTATCTATCCTTTATTGATTCCTTTCACCTTAAATACTTCTATCATATCTCCCTGCACTCTTCGTCTTTCTGGGAATGCAAGTTTAGTTTCTTTAACCTATCCTGATATGGAAGGTTTCTAAGTCCCAGAATCATTTCGTCATTCTTCCTGCACCGACTCTAGTGAATTGATATCCATTCTATAATAGGGCACCAGAACTGAACCGCATAATCGAGGTGCGGCCTGACTAGCGCAAGAATATAGTTGCAATAAGACCTCTGCACTCTTATTACTTACACTTCTAGATATAAAACCCAATACTCTGTTTGCTTATTTCGAACATTAACCTTTGTTTCTAGGCCGTAGGTCCGGGCTTCTAAGTACCCTAGGTCTCTTTCTCAAGTTGACTTCTCTAGGTTGATGTTGTTAGGCTGTATACATTATAAGTATTTGTTCTTCCAATATTAAGTTCGCTGCACTTGTTGGTGTTGAATTTCATTTGTCATTTTTCAGACCACCCCTGCAGTTTATTTAGATCCTCCTGTAATGCATTTGCATCCTGCCGTGAGTTAATCTGCCGCCCTATTTTGGTGTCATCCGCAAACTTGCTTATGTCACTGCTGGTCCCAGTATCTAGATCGTTTATGTAGATTATGAACAAGAGTGGGCCTAGTACTGACCCTGGGGAACCCCACTGGTTACACGGCCCCTCGATTTAACCATCTACGCTGACCCTCTGCGTTCTATTGGTGAGCCATGATTTTATCAATTTAAACTTTCCCTCGATACCATGAGCCTTAATTTTTCTCAGAAGCCTCTGATGCGGTACTCTGTCAAATGCTTTGCTGAAGTCTAAGTAAATAACATCGTAATTTTCGTCATTATCTACTACCTCGAAGACTTTCTAAAAATGTCAGCTGATTTGTGTGTGTATTTTGTGTGTGTATATAGGCAGGGTGGATGCATATTTATCTATCAGTCCCACTTAGCCAGAGGCTAATTATCTATCTCACCTGTGTTGATTAACGTGAGGTCCGTAAGGTGCGTCATCATAGCACCTAAGACACTAAGACAGTGACTCACCTGTTGCAGTGTCTGCGCTTGTGTGTTGTGTGTGTGTGTGTGTGTCGGTACCAGGGCTATGACGCTATGGTTAAGGTACCTTTGGCACGGATGCAGTGGGGGTGCCAGCCTGAGGTGTGTGTGTGGGGAGGTGCTGCCAACCTGTATAGAGTGCCTTCTCTTCCCCCAGCAGGTTGGGGGGGTTGTGCCCGGGCGTAGGGTGGGGTGCCAGGGTGTAGTGCCAGGATGGTGGCGCCGGTGCCAAACCCTCAAGGTCATCACCGCTGCTAGTGTGTCCCTGGCACCCTGGGCGTCAGTGTTGCAGCGTTACCTGCCGTGCCTGTGTGCGGTGTGCGTCGTGTTCCTTGGCCGTCGTGGTGGGTGGGGTTGTAGAGTCACTTGTGGTCGTTGTAGTGTGTGGGGGTAGAACAGTGTAGTGGTGGAGAGAGAACAGTGGTGCAGTGAACCCACAGTGATGGGGAAGAGGCAGTGAAGGAAGTGCAGAGATAATAAGAAGTAGAGATGGTGGGTGGAGGGTGGTGGAGGTGGAGGGTGGAGGAGCTGTGATGGAGTGCCCACGAGTGGTTCGCCCTGTAGGTCCGGCACAGTGCCACCCCAGTTGTTTGGTCAGTTAGAGGCTGTGATTGACCCTGACCTCCCACGCTTTCCAACGGTGCCCGTCCTGAGGCACCCTTGGGCCCCGCCCGCCCCGCTCCTGGTCCTGCGACGCCCACGCATTCCCCAGGTGGAGCAGGGGTGGCCATGACGGGCGCACAGTGAGGGCCCTCATGCCACCCGCCACCACCTCGACCACCACGCCGCCAGCTGGACGAGTTCGAGGATTATCTCACGTATGGAGACGATGAGTGGGAAGCCGCCCTCCTCCCCACCCAGCCCCCATACCACCACCCACAACACCCACCAACACCCCGACACACACAACCCCTACACCAACCACAAAGCAACACACAGCACCAACACACACAGCACCAACCGCAGCACCTGCAGCAGCATCAGGCAGAGCAGCAGCAGCAGCAGCATGTACTACAGCACCACAGTCCACAGCCCCACCTCAACACCACCCCAGAGATGCATCATCAGCAGCAACTGCAGCAGCAACAACAGCTACAACAACAACAACCAACAACAACAGCTACAGATGCAGCAGCAGCATCAACAGCAACAAATCCAGCAACAGCAAATCAGCAACAACAACAGCAGCATCACTTGCAGCAGCAGCATCACCAGCAGCAGCAGCAGCCAACAACAACAACAACAACAACAACAACAACAACAACAACAACAGCAACAGCAGCAGCAGCAGCAGCAGCAGCAACAGCACCAGCAGCAGCATCACAGCCTGGCGGGTCACACGAGCAGAGTGGCCAGGGTCGTTTGAGCGAGGGTGTGAGTCGTGGGAGGCTCGTGCTGGGGTGACCACGAGCCTATGAGCCTGGGGTGTGAGACTTACCTCTCACCCTACACCTCACCACTCACCTCCCTCACACCTCACCCACACTTCCCCACTGCAGCCAACACCGCCGCCCCCGGGGTCTCGCGCCCCTCCACACCCGCCTCACGCCGTTCCTCGGACGACCCGGTCACGCCCACCTCAGGTCAAGATCGAGGTGACTGCCCTTGGGAAGATGGCGGAGGGCGGGTCACAGGGGCAAGGTACTGGGTCTGCCTCCCTGGCGTAAGTATTAGTGTATTTCCCACACTGTGAACCCCCTAACACCCTCACACACACACACACACACCTCACACACACACACACACACACACACACACACACACACACACACACACACACACACACACACACACACACACACACACACACACACACACACACACACACACACACACACACACACACACCAGCCTTCATCATTGTCGTCAAGTTATTAAACGAGTTGTATATTTATGTTGGTGATTATAATGACAAACACGTGATCCTCCTCGTACCGCAGAAGGCTGGCGAGAGGTCGTTTGATATAGTGTCCGTAAAGAGTGTCATTGTGAAGTGGGTTGGCGTTAAGTGATGGCTCGTGTTGGCGCTAGTGATGGCTCATGTTGGCGTTGTTTATGGTCAGTTTTGGTGCAGAACTGAAGGTGACAACAGAGAAATTTTCACCTGCAGGATACTGAAGGTTGGGAGCTGCCGGGGTACTGATGCTCAGAGCTGGTCTCCTGAAGGAACGCCCGCTTATGTTACTTGATAATTAAACACCCTTATAGTAACCTGACCTGACCAGACCTGACCCCATCTTATTTCACTTGATAATTGAACACCCTTATAGTAACCTGACCTGACCTGACCTGACCCCATCTTATTTCACGATAATTAAACACCCTAGTAACCTAACCTAACCCCATCGTATTTCATGATAATTAAACACACTTATAGTAACCTAACCTAACCTGACCTGACCTGACCTGCCATCTTATTTCACTTGATAATTGAACACCCTTATAGTAACCTACCTAACATCGTATTTCATGATAATTAAACACCCTTATAGTAACCTAACCTGACCTGACGACCCCATCTTATTTCCTTGATAATTGAACACCCTTATAGTAACCTAACCTAACCCATCGTATTTCCTTGATAATTAACACCCTTATACTAACCTAACCTAACCCTCCCAGGTATATAAGGTGTTTAATTATCAGGTAAAATAAGTTATGAAGGTGGAATTAGGTAAATCGGAATTAGGTTAGGTCAGATTAGGTTAGGTTAGAGTCAGGTCAGGTGTTTAATCATCAGGTAAAATAAGTTATGGGTGACTAATGTTCAGGTGATCTACGATAATTATTTCTCTGAAGTTAAATATCTACAAATTACAACCTGAGAATTAATTATTAACTAGATAAGCGTCCTGATTCGTTCCTTAGTCACCCAGCTGTAAATGTGTTTGTTCTTGGCAACTGTTATTTAGTTCTTGTTTAATTGTGTGTGAAATATAATGATCTTTTTTTTTCTTGACTATTACTCACTCCAGCGGCTTATTTCACCTGGGATTAATTTAAACACCTGAACGCTATCTGGTTAGGTTAGGTTAAGAGTGGTTTGGTTAGGTTAGGTTACGCGCAATTACGTTAGCATGGGGTTGGGTTAGGTTAGTTACGCGCAATTACGTTAGCATGAGTTGGGTTAGGTTAGGTTGTTAGGTTAGGTTAGGTTAGCATGGTCGTTTTAATGAGGTAATTAAATGCGAATGTTTTATCTTACTGAGAGCCAATAATGGTATACCCAGATAACACAGTACCCCATTAACGTCAACATATTAACATTTTTGTGATTATAATTAAAATGGGCTTTTATCATTCTATGTTAATATATTTGTATAGTTTGTATTTAATAATTATTTAATCTATAAACATTCAATAAAGGTATACCCGTAATCGGTGAGGACTGTACACAATGCTATTACCTGTAAAACACATAGATATAAAGGTGAATAGCAACAGACATTGACACATTCAGTAGAGATATAACAGTGCTCTAGTGGTAGGTTAGGTTTTGTTAGGTTAGGTTTAGAACACAATGGTAGATGTATTCCCTGTCGGTATGTTGGTCGAGAGCCAATCAGTGCCCGGCGTGCCTAAGGACGGGTTTTGTAAAGGTTGAGCAAGGTGACTGAACTGCTGTATACTGACCAACTTGTGACAATAATAATGATAATAATGGTGTTAATAATAATAAAACAATAATAACAATAATAATAATGATGATGATAATGACAAATCAAGATCATTTAAGCACAACAACAACCACAACATCCACAACAACAACAACCACGTCAACCATCATACAGCAACCACCACCACTACCTCAACAACAACCACCACCACTACTCAACCACCACCTCACCACCACAACACAAGATAAACACAGCCAGCAATAGACTTAAACTAAGGTCAGGTCTTCTCACTGCCGCGGTATTCAAAGCTTTGTTACCGCCAAAATATTTACACTCTTGTGACGTCAAGTGTTGCTCTCAGTAGTCGAGGAGAGGGGAGAGGTAAAGGGGTGAGGGTGAGGGATACGGACGGAAGGGGTGGGGGGAGAAGGAGGAGGGAGGGGAAGGAGGGTTATGAGCCTTGGCTGTTTATTTCTCAGAGAATTCCGGCGTTCAACTTGTGTGTGTCTCTCTCTCTCTCTCTCTCTTCTCTCTCTGTCTTTACATGTGCTGGTAGGGAGGAGAAGGGAGGAAGGAGAAAATAAGAGGAAAGGGAGGTGGGGTGAGGAGGAGGGGAAGGAGATGGACATGATGAGAAAGGAGGGAAGGTAGTAGGACTGTGTAGGGGAAGGGTGAGGAGGGAGAGGAGGAGAGGTAGTAGGACTGTGTAGGGAAGGTGAGGAGGAGAGGGGTGAAATAAGAGAAAGTGGACTATCTTGATGAGCCCTTGGTCTTGCGTACCGGAAGGTACAGTTCCCTTCACTAGTGCGTTTACAGGGCCTGTTATATAGCCTAGGTACAGTCCCCTTCACTAGTGCGTTTACAGGGGCTCGTCATATAGCCTAGGTACAGTCCCCTTCACTAGTGCGTTTACAGGGTTCGTCATATAGCCTAGTACAGTCCCCTCACTAGTACGTTTACAGGGCTCTCATATAGCCTAGGTACAGTCCTCTACTAGTGCGTTTACAGGAGCTCGTTATATAGCCCAGGTACAGTCCCTTCACTAGTGCGTTTACAGGGCTCGTCATATAGCCTAGGTACAGTCCCTTCACTAGTGCATTTACAGGCCTGCTCATATAGCCTAGGTACAGTCCCCTTCACTAGTGCGTTTACAGGGGCTCGTTATATAGCCTAGGTACAGTCCTTCACTAGTGCGTTTACAGGGGCTCGTCATATAGCCTAGGTACAGTCCCTTCACTAAGTGCGTTTACAGGGCTTGTTATATAGCCTAGTACAGTCCCCTTCACTAGTGCGTTTACAGGGGCTCGTTATATAGCCTAGGTACAGTCCCCTTCACTAGTGCGTTTACAGGGGCTCGTTATATAGCCTAGGTACAGTTCCTTCACTAGTGCGTTTACAGGGGCTCGTTATATAGCCTAGGTACAGTCCTTCACTAGTGCGTTTACAGGGGCTTGTTATATAGCCTAGGTACAGTCACTAGTGCCTACAGGGGCTCGTTATATAGCCCTAGGTACAGTCCCCTTCACTAGTGCGTTTACAGGGGCGTTATCTAGCCTAGGAACAGTCCCCTTCACTAATGCGTTTAGTCGTTATATAGCCTGGTACAGTCCTTCTTTAGTGCGTTTACAGGGCTCGTTATAGCCTAGGTACAGTCCTTCACTAATGCGTTTGGGGCTCGTTAGCCTTAGTAGGTACAGTCCCTTCACTAGTGCGTTTTAGTCGTTATATAGCCCAGGTACAGTCCTTCACTAATGCGTTTACGGACTCGTTATATAGCCTAGGTACAGTCCTTCACTAGTGCGTTTAGTCGTCATATAGCCTAGGTACAGTCCTTCACTAATGCGTTTAGTCGTTATATAGCCTAGGTACAGTCCTTCACTAGTGCGTTTAGGGGCTCGTTATATAGCCTAGGTACAGTCCCCTTCACTAATGCGTTTACAGGGCTCGTCATATAGCCTAGTGATCACTCCCTTCACTGTGCGTTTACAGGGGCTCGTCATATAGCTTAGGTACAGTCCCTTCACGAGTTACCAGTTATTGAATAAGATGTACACGTTATTGCTAAGCTTACACGAGGACAAGGTAATGTGCTCCTGAGACCAATTAATTGGGATTCAGGTGCCATCCGCCCTTCCTCCCTCCCTCCTTACCCCTTCCTCCTCCCTCCCCCTCTCTTACTCTCTACCACCGGAGTATGCTGGTGGTGGTTGTTGATTATATTAAGGATAATTTGGTTATGGGTACAGTGAGCGACTTGACTTGCTGGCCATTTTGACTCTCTCTCTCCCCCCCCCCCCCCCCCCCCCCCCCCCCCCCCCCCCCCCCCCCCTACGTGTGTGTATGTGTGTGTGTGTGTGTGTGTGTGTGGCTGAGTAAGCTTTGGGTTGTGGTCAGATATAAACATTGCGTTTATGGTTTCAATATACTGTAGTAATTTAGAATCAGCAGTACAGGTAAAATTACAAGTACAAACACGGTACAGATGTTAGTACAGTAAGGGTATAGGTACGGATACATATACAGGTACAAGTACAGCTAAGGGTACAGGTATATCTACTTGGTAAGAACATACAGGAACAAGGATACGTATATACAGTCGCAGGTACAGGTGAAGGTACAGGTATAACAAGTACAGGTACCTACAAGTACACGGTCATTAATTAGTGGGTCATTTAAGTATTTCTTCTACATTGTATAAATATTATTATTATTATTATTATTATTTATTATTATTATTATTATTATTATTATTATTATTATTATTATTATTATTATTATTATTATTATTATTGGTATTATTATTATTATTATTATTATTATTATTATTATTATTATTGGTATTATTATTATTATTATTGTTATTATTATTATTATTATTATTATTATTATTATTATTATTATTATTATTATTGGTATTATTATTATTATTATTGGTATTATTATTATTATTATTATTATTATTATTATTATTATTATTATTATTATTGATTATTATTATTATTATTATTATTATTATTATTATTATTATATATTTGTCTTTGTGTCTTGCCTGATGGAGTGTCTGCTGGGCACGCTGGGTTGAGTCTCCTGGGCATGTTTGGATCTGCTGAGCATGTTAGGTCCTGCTGGGCATGTTTTGGGTCAGTTGGGCATGTTTGGGTCTGCTGGGAAAGTTGGATCTGCTGGGCATGTTGGGTCTGCTGGGCATGTTTTGGGTCTGCTGGGAAAGTTGGATCTGCTGGGCATGTTAGGTCTGCTGGCATGTTTGGTCTTCTCGTGTTTTGTCTGCTAGTGGATCTGCGCATGTTAGGTCTGCTGGGCATGTTTTGGGTCTGCTGGGAAAGTTGGATCTGCTGGGCATGTTAGGTCTGCTGGGCATGTTTTGGGTCTGCTGGGAAAGTTGGATCTGCTGGGCATGTTAGGTCTGCTGGGCATGTTTTGGGTCTGCTGGGAAAGTTGATCTGCTGGGCATGTTAGGTCTGCTGGGCATGTTTTGGGTTCTGCTGTATGTAGGTCGGTGATGGCTGTGTTACCACGCCATCCAGCAATAATGTTATGATGGACACGACCCGACCACAACGACCCGACCACGACCCGACCACGACCCGACCACGGCCCGACCACGACACGACCACGCACCACGACCCGACCACGACCTGACCACACGACCTGACCACGACCTGACCGACCCGACCACGGCCCGACCACGACCTGACCATCGACACGACCACACGTCCGACCACGGCCGACCACACGACCTCGACCACACGACCTGACCACGACCCGACCGCCATGACCGACCACACGACCTGACCACGACCTGACCACGACCTGACCACGACACGACCACGACCGACCTGACCACACGACCCGGCCCGACCACGACCCGACCACGACCCGACCACGCCCCGACTCGACTCAGCGACACGCTGACAATGTGTCTTTACTGTTTTTGGGACATGTATAACACTGTCCCAGCAGTGTATTAGGACATGCATACTAGTTAGTTACCTAATTAGTGATGATATGTTGATAAGGTACAGTAATAGGACAGGTGTAACAGGTGTAACAAATGTCTATCAGGTGTAACAAGAGATCTAACAGGTGTAACAGCGGTCTAACAGGTGTAACAGAGGTCAACTAGGTGTAACAGAGGTCCAACAGGTGTACAAATGTCTAACAGGTGTAACAGAGGGCTAACAGGTGTAACAGAGTGCAACAGGTGTAACAGAGGTCTAACAGGTGTCTCTTTTGTCCAACAGTCCTCCATCGAACGTGAAGGTGCTGCCTACCACCTCCCGGACACAGCTCAAACAACAGCTGATGCGCCAACAGCAGCAGCAACAGGAGGCCAGAGACAGGGACGTTGCTGCATCTCGACTACACCACCATCACCAACTGCAACACAACAACAACAACAACAACAACATCAACATCAAATACAACAACAGCAACAACAACAACAGCATAATCTCCAGCATCAGCAACAACAACAGCTGATTTATCGCAACAACAACAACAACAACAAAAGCAGCAGCAGCAGCAACAAACAACAACAACAACAACAACAACACATCACAGACCTCAGGAGGCATCGCTATCCCAGCCTCAGTGCCTCCGACGTGCCTCCCAGGTGTTACAGGAGTGTATCATCCTCCCTCTAACATCCTCCACCCCCTCCCTCCAACACCCTCCTCCCATCACCCTCCATCACCCCCTACCTCCAACACCTCCAACACCTCCCAACACCTCCTCTAACACCCTCCAACACCCTCCCTCCAACACCCCTCCAACACCCCTACCTCCAACACCCCTACCTCCAACACCCCTCCCCCAACACCCCTCCCTCCAACACCCCTCCCTCCAACACCCTCCCTCCAACACCTCCTCCAACACCTCCTCCTCTAACACTTCTCACTCCTCTAACACCCCTCCAACACCCTCCTCCAACACCTCCTCCAACATTCTCCTCCAACACCCTCCAACACCCTACCTCCAACACCCTCCTCCAACACCCTCCCTCCAACACCCCTCCTCCAATACCCTCCAACACCTCTAACACCTCCAACACCTCCAACACCCTCCTCCAACACCCTCCTCCAACACCCCTCCTCCAACACCCTCCCTCCATCACCCCTACCTCCAACACCCTCCCTCCAACACCCCTCCCTCCAACACCCTCCCTCCAACACCCTCTCTCCAACACCTCCCCACACCCTCCCTCCAACACCTCCAACACCTCCTCCAACACCTCCAACACCCTCCTCCAACACCTCTCCTCCAACACCCTCCTCCAACACCTCCAACACCTCCAACACCCCCTCCAACACCCTCCTCCAACCCCTCCCTCTAACACCCTCCCTCCAACACCTCCTCCAACACCCCCTCCAACACTCCAACACCCTACCTCCAACACCCCCTCCTCCAACACCCTCCTCCAACACCCTCCCTCCAACACCCCTCATATACCAGTACCTCTCATGTCCGTATCAATAAACATCTTCACCAAGTTGTCATTGTGGTAGAAGTAGAGAAGCATCTCTATATAAACTGACATCCTATAAACTGGCATCTCATATAAACTGGCATCTCTATATAAACTGCATCTCTATATAAACTGGCATCTCTATATAAACTGGCATCTCTATATAAACTGGCATCTCTATATAAACGGCATCTTTATATAAACTGCATCTCTATATAAACTGGCATCTTTATATAAACTGGCATCTCTATATAAACTGGCATCTTTATAACCAATCTCTATATAAACTGGCATCTCTATATAAACTGGCATCCTATATAAACTGGCATCTCTATATAAACTGCATCTCTATATAAACTGGCATCTCTATATAAACCTCTCTATATAAACTAGCATCTATAATCTATATAAACTGGCATCTCTATATAAACTGGCATCTTTATATAAACTACATCTCTATTTAAACTGGCATCCTATAAACTGGCATCTCTATATAAACTGGCATCTCTATATAAACTGGCATCTTTATATAAACTGGCATCTCTATATAAACTGGCATCTTTATATAAACGGCATCTCTATATAAACATATTCTATATAAACTGGCATCTCTAAACCATTCTATATAAACTGGCATCTCTATATAAACTGGCATCTCTATATAAACTGGCATCTCTATAAACTGGCATCCTATATAAACGGCATCTTTATATAAACTGCACTTATATAAACTGCATCTTTATATAAACTGTCTCTATATAAACTGGCATCTCTATATAAACTGGCATCTTTATATAAACTGGCATCTCTATATAAACTAGCATCTTTATATAAACCGCATCTCTATATAAACTGGCATCTCTATATAAACTGGCATCTCTATATAAACTGCATCTCTATATAAACTGGCATCTCTATATAAACTGGCATCTCTATATAAACTGGCATCTCTATAACTAGCATCTCTATATAAACTGCCATCTCTATATAAACCCATCTCATATAAACTGGCATCTCTATATAAACTGGCATCTCTATATAAACTGGCATCTCTATATAAACTGGCATCCTATATAAACTGGCATCTCTTATAAACTGACATCTCTATATAAACTGGCATCTCTATATAAACTGATCTCGATATAAACTGGCATCTCTTAATCATATTCAGTGATCCCAATAACGTAATCTTTTCACCTGTCATCTTCATTAATGAGATACAATTAAGGTGAACCATAAAACCCCAATAATAAAAGGTAAATGAGAGACAGGTGAGACAGAGAGATAGGCGAGAGAAAAGAGTCAGGTGAGACGAAAGGTGAGAGACAGAAATAGTTGAAACAGTGAATAACACACACACACACACACACACACACACACACACACACACACACACACACACACACACACACACACACACACACACTTGTTCCTATCCTCACCTTGCATATTAAGTGAGAGACATAAGTATTCACATTGGCTTCGACTACAGAGACCCATAACAAATCATCAGACATAGAAAGTAATGTGTTTATGATCTACCTGATACATAAACTGTACTCTGGATGCAAATTGTACTCTGATACATAAATTGTAATTTGGTATAAATTGTACTCTGGGTCCATAAATTGTACTCTGTATACATAAATTGTACTTGATACATAAATTGTACCTGGGTTCATAAATTGTACTCTGGATAACTGGTCTATAAATTGTACCTGGATAGTACATAAACCCATTTTTATATATTATATCCTTGTTATTTGTTATGGTGAGGAGTGTGAGGCAGACTTGTGGGTAGATGGATAGATAGATAGACCTGGGTGGATAGATAGATCAATGGATAGACTGAGATGGATAGATAGATAGACTGTGGGTAGATAGATGGATAGTTTGGGTAGATAGATCTATTGATTGATAGATAGATAGATAGACTGAGATGGATAGATAGATAAGAACTATGTCCTCCTGCACCTTCAGGAGGTCTTGACAGTGACCAAGCAGAGGGTGATGGGTCTTACTTACCTTGGCTGTCCCGCCGTCAACCAGAATAGTTCTCCTGGTCACACACACACACACACACACACACACACACACACACACACACACACACACATATACACACAAGTTATAAGGAGAGATCTTCGTTGGACACTAGACCATTAAAACCTAACCTAACCTAACCTGGTGTGTCCTGTTGTTCACCTCCTACTCGTACTACTCCTCAGGTTCCTCAGTCCTCATCCGTCACGTTGTTCCTACCTTCTGGCATGCTCTGGTACTTGATGTTACTAACACGCTGTACTCTCAGACACTTATACCTGAAGGAGTCGACCGTGTTGAAGACATCCTGTGTCGTCAGTAGCTTCCTCTACAGTTAGTGGCGCCGAGTACTCATCTCCCCACCCACACCCTCCCTCACCTCTGACTCTCCTCACCCACCTCCTCCTCAACCCCTCACCCACACCCCCCCCCACCCCTCCCCACCCTCACCCACACCTCCCTCACCCACACCCTCCCTCATCTTCAACTCTCCCTCACCCACACCCTCCCCACCCACACCCCTCCCTCACCCACATCCCTCACCCACACCTCTCCCTCACCTTCAACCTCCTGCCCACACCCTCACCCCCCCCACCCCCCCCCACATCCTCACCACACCCCCCACCTTCATCTCCCCACCCACCCCCTCACCCACCTCTCCTCACCTCAACCCTCCTCACCCACACCCTCCTCACTCACACCTCCCCCACACACCTCCCTCACCTACAACCTCCCTTACCCACACCTCACCTCCAGCCTCCCCTGAAGCTTCGGATAGACCGGTAGTGGCGGATGAAAGATGAATATCCTTGTAGTGGAGTGGATAGAGGATAGAAAGATGCCTGAGGTGGAGGAGGTGGGGGGATAAGGGGTGAGGGATGGAGGAGGAGGGGGGGGCAATAAGTTAGTTCCCTGGGCTGGCTGGGGACATGTAATACATGACCTCGACACATACTTACATACCTAGGACCTATGGTCAGCATACTCGCCTGGCAAGCTAGCGAAACCCTGTTCGATCCCAGGCAGGGTGAAACTGTGGGCAAGTTTCTTTACGCCATTTGCCTCTGTCTATCCAGCAGTAATTGGGGACCTGATGTTAATCGATTTGTATTGTAAAATGGTTAGGTTAGGTTAGTCGCTTTGAAGTATGTGTGTGTGTGTGTGTGTGTGTGTTTATGACTTCTCTTGTGTGTGTGTGAATGTCTGTGTATGTGTGTGACTGTCTTTTCTGTGAATCTACCTGTTGACCTACCTGACTGACGCCATACAACTGTCCCTCTCCGTCCCACATCAAACACAGGAATATAACCGATCGTAAACAACATCTCATTCTGTAGTGTCAAGGTTTATCGTGTGCTGTTAAATGAGTCAATGTGTTTACAAAAATACAACTAGTACATATTTTACTTCTGTTATAATGGTTGTAGGTAGTGTAGTGTAGTGGTGTTGTGTAGTGTGTAGTGTGGTGTATGTAGTGTAGTGTAGTGTGGTGTGGTGTAGTGTTGTGTGTGTGTGTGTAGTGTTGAAGTGCTTTGATCTTTAGTTAAGGTGAGGTTGAGTTGATGGTTGTGGAAAGTGGATGATAGATGGATAGATTTGTAGGTGAATAAATATATGGGTGTTTAAATAGTCGTTGATAGATAGATAATACAGAAGACAGACAGACAGTCAGATATATGCACATATTGAGAAGTCACATATATATCGTCACAGTTCAGTATCAACACACACACACACACACACACACACACACACACACACACACACACACACACACACTGCTCACTAATTGTCAATTTACGACCCATAAGTCACCTACGCTACAGGTATATACATCTAATTTAATAAGTATACTTACGGATATTACAAGTTTTTTAAGTATATATAAGATATATAGTATATTATCACCCTGGGTGGTGCTTAAGCTGAAGTCATGGTGTAATTTCGCCGCCATTACGTCATAGGCTTACAGTAGGCCTATTTAATATACTTTGAGGATTCTATCTATCTATTATTACTATATGTCTATTTTTTTCATCTATTTATTTATCTATCTATCTGTCTGTCTGTCTGTCTGTCTATTCATCTATCACAAATATGTATGTCTGTATGTATGTATGTATCAATCTTTATCTATCTATTCATTTATGTCTATTTCTTTTATAGTGTGTGTGTGTTTGTATCGATGATTTATAGAAAACGTACACACACACACCACACACACACACACACACACACAACGTGAGGGCCCCGATATCTTGTTGACTGTGTACAGGATTATATCTGTCTGTTTCTATCTGTGTGTGTGTGTGTGTGTGTGTGTGTGTGTGTGTGTGTGTGTGTGTGTGTGTGTGTGTGTGTGTGTTTTAGCCCTTATCGTAATCAATATCTGAAACTGACAGATTATAAAGTCCCACTCAGCCCACTCACGCCTTGGTCACCATTAAAGGGTAGCCCACTCAGCCCACTCACGCCTTGGCCACCATTAAAGGGTAGCCCACTCAGCCCACTCCTGCTCACCCAACATTAAAGGGTAGCCCACTCACGCCTTACCCACATTAAAGGGGTATCCCATCTTCCTGCCCATTGTTAAAGGTAAGGGGTGGGGTAGGAGAGATATAATGCCCAGGAGGCTCTAGATAGTTCTGGGGTTGGCACTGGCATGTGGTGCGTGGCAGGGTGAGGTTGAGGGTGCCAAGCGGGTGTCTGTCTCGGTGCCAAACCTTTTATGAGTGATCTTTACCCTCAGGGCCCACGGCACGGCACCCTCACCCACCTGAAGATTACACACCCTAGCTTACTTTACGCTAATCTAATCAAACCTATCTTAAACTAACCTAACTTGATTTTACCTATATTGATTTACTTAAGCTGCGTCGTGTGTTGTGTGTGTTTTAAGTTTAGCGGTTCAGAGTTGGCACACACACACACACACACACACACACACACACACACATGACGCAGCTTAAGTAAATCAATAAATGTATAGAGACAGGTCAGGTCAGGTTATGGTAGGTCAGGCCAGGTCAGTCAGGTTATGGTAGGTCAGGTCAGGTGTATGATAGGTCAGGTCATCAGGAATAGTGTCGCTTTCATTTTTCTTATTAAAAGATGTACATTGATTATATTTGTTTATTTACCGACCATATGTCTTATAAAATGTAAATAAATTAATTAATATAATATGTTTACATTTATAATTACGCCTTACTGTGAATTATATTACTCTTTATATAGTGTTAACATTTATATAGCTAACAAGATGTTTATATTAACCCGGTGTTATATAAGATCCCCGTTAAATAAGATCCCCGGTGTTAAATAAGATCCCGGTGTTAAATAAGATCCCCGGTGTTAAATAAGATCCCCGGTGTTAAATAAGATCCCGGTGTTAAATAAGATCCTGTTAAATAAGATCCGGTGTTAAATAAGATCCCCGGTGTTAAATAAGATCCCCGGTGTTAAATAAGATCCTGTTAAATAAGATCCCCGTGTTAAATAAGATCCCCGGTGTTATATTATTGATAAACGGAATGAGTTTATATCACCGTCACGACTTCAAAAAACTATATAATAAGCCAGGTTTTTTTCCGTACCATCTTTCCTTTGTCTCTTTGGCTCCACCCACTCTGACCACTGTTCAACCTCTATGCGCATGTTGCCACGTTTATGTCGACTTATTTTAATATTATGTAATTGTTTTTTGTTAGTTTATTTGTTTTCTGTTCCTTCTAACTCACCGACGTTGCCATATCTCATTTGTTTATCATATTGTGACGTCTCGGAATGACTTTTTATGTCTTAGAGGTGACGTCATATCACAGACCTTGACGTCACTGATGAACACCGAAACTTACTTGTTGATATACTTAGTAGTGACTCTGGTTGACATGGCATTAATACGTCTTCAATGCGCTGCGTACCACGTCATCCACGCGTCATGTACCACGTCATTCAGGCCTGTGATAGATGTTTTGGGACACACACACACACACACACACACAACACACACACACACACACAATAGCCTCTGTCTTGGCACTTATTATTGTTATATTTTATCACTGCACTGGAGGTCTTTAATTAGATTAGTTTAGGTTGGGTTATTACTACACCAGTCATCATAAACAGTTATAAATTATAAGTTATTTATCTTTTGGGAACTAAAAGATCCCAACCTAACCTAACCCATATCCTGGACGGTGGGGAGGAGGGGGTGGGGGAGAATACCTAGTACACTAAAATAAAAATCAACGAATTGATGGATTCCTAAGAACTCAGACGTGTGAGGCAGTGTTACCAGAGCCAAGGAACACAATAATAGTGTTACCAGTTTAGCGGAAGAAACGTCAAACTAGCGCATTTCCGACTCTCTTGTGGGTGATAAGTCAATAGCTATTTCCGCTAGTAATATTTTTTTAGCTGATTTTGAAATTTTGAAGGATTATATATAGGAATTATATTATAGTTGTGATAGATATATAATTTGGGGAGAATTAGTTATATAAGGGTTAAAATAGTAGGGAATTATTATGGTAGGTGGTGTCAGGTAGATGCCTTCACTCTTCATAAGAACATAAGGAGTCCGCAATAGGCCGGTTGGCCTGTGCATGCAGCTCCTGTCGAGAGTTACTACCACTTATCATCCATGAATCTATCTAGCCTCCTTTGAAACTTTCCAGCGTTCCAACACTTACTACAAAGTTGCTAAGCTTGTTCCATCGTCCACCACCCTATTTGTGAACCAGTTCCTCATCTCTCCTAAACCTAAACTTATCCAATTAAATCCGCTGTTCGAGTCCTATCCTGCTCGGATATTATAAGAACTTATCTATATCCCTTTATTGATTCCTTTCACCCACTTAAATACTTCTATCATATCTCCCGCACTTCGTCTTTCTAGAATGCAAGTTTAGTTTTTAACCTATCCTGATATGGAAGGTTTCCAAGTCCCGAATCATTTTCGTCATTCTTCGCTGCACCGACTCTAGTGAATTGATATCCATTCTATAATAGGCACCAGAATTGAACAGCATAATCGAGGTGCGACTGACTAGCGCAAGATATAGTTGCATAAGACCTCTTATTACTTACACTTCTAGATATAAAACCCAATACTCTGTTTGCCTTATTTCGAACATTAACGCACTGTTTTCTAGGGCCGTAGGTCCGGGCTATAAGTACCCTAGGTCTCTTTCACAAGTCGACTTCTCTAGGTTGATGTTGTTAAGGCTGTATGTTCTGTGTGTGTGTGATAGGTTAAATATGGTAACGAATCTTCTTCTCATTTTCTTCTTTTCCTTAATTTTTTCATAAAGTTTTTCTTTCTTATTTCTTCGGTTTCTTCAATTTTCTTCTTATTCTTATTTCCATCTTTCTTTCTTTTCTCTTATTTTGTCTTTTTCCTGTTTCTTGTTCATCTATTTTTCTCGTTGCCTTTTTCTTCAGTTAAACATCAAGTGAAGATCAGTAAATGAGAGAGAGAGAGAGAATTACCTCACTTCACCTCAATGGCGTAAGTAATCGATAAAGCCCTCCTCCCTTCCTTCTTCTCTCTTCTCACCCTCCCTCCCTCCCTTACCTTCCCTCCTCTCCTCTCCTCCATCCCTCCCTCTCCCTCTCTCCCTTTGTTGGACGGGTCCTTTGGCCATTGTAAGATGTTGTAAATAGATACCTGACTCTCTCTCTCTCTCTCTGCACAGACTAATCACCGCCTTAGCCACGAACTCCTTCCCAGCCGTGACCTTCAGTAAACCTGGGTCACGGTGACGAAGGCATGACCATATAAGGATCAATCCATCACACGCTAATCCTACCCCTGCCCCCCCTTCCTCTCCCTACGGCCGGTTTGATGCCTCCCCTACACCTCCTCCGCCCCCATCGTTCACCTTGTCACACTCTCTCCTGTGATTATCGGTTTTGTGTTTCTTCTCCTTCATCCATTACCGTTAGGATCAGTCTGGGCCTGAGCGATATTTGAGATATTTAAAGTGTCCGTTAAGGCGGTTAGTTTCGTTGTACTGGTCCTTCTGTTAACGGTTCTGTTGTTGTTTTCTGTTTGTTGTTGTTATTCTTCGTCTTCTTCTGTTTATTATTATTATTATTAGGTCAGCACTACCACCACTACTACCAACCGCTACCACACCCACTACCACAACTACTACCACTATCATAACAACCATTACTACCATCACTACCGTTGCCACCAGTACTACTACCACAACTAATCGACACCGACACCACTTCAGGTTGTTAGATTGAACACGGACTGAGGAGAAGGAAAATTGTGTTGAGTTTAGGGAGGGAGGGAGGGGGAAGGGGTGAGGAAGAGGAGGTAGGGAAGGTAGGGAGTGGGTAAGGATGAGGTAGGGAGGAAAGGGAAGAGGGTATTAACCATTTCAGCCACACAAGGGCTTCCTCAGTCTTATTTATCCGATTTGGGGACATAACCGACACCTACTTTAACGCTTTCAAATTAGGACACCTGCCATAATCATTTTCAAATTAGGACACCTAAGAACATAAGAATGGAGGAAACTGCAGCGGGCCTATTGACCCATACTGGGCAGTCCCGTTTACACCCAACCCCTATTGCTCATATAAGCATCCAACCTATGTTTGAAGCTATCCAGCATTCGAGTTAATGATGATATTTGTAACTTGTTCACTTCATCCATCATTTTGTTTCCAAACCAGTGTTTACCTATCTCGCGCCTAAATCTAAATTTGTCTAATTTAAAACCATTGTTACGAGTTCGCTCCTGGTTGGATAGTTTTAGTACCTTTGTTATATCACCTTTGTTTTACCTGACTTCTACTTATACACCTCTATCATACCGCCCTCAATCTACGTCTCTCGATTGAGTGCAAATTAAGATGCTTTAACCTGTCTCTGTACTCAAGGTTCCTAATGCCCGGGATTAGTCTTGTCATTCTCCTCTGGATTTTCCAGGATTCTATATCCATTCTGTAATAAGTGACCAGAACTGAACTGCGTAATCCAGGTGAGGTCTCACAAGCGCTAGATATAGTTTTAGGATGACCTGCTAGTCTTGTAACTAACACTCCTTTGTATGAGCCCAAGTACTTTATTAGCCTTGTTACGAGCAAAACATTGTTTACTTGGCTTAAGATTCCTACTTATCATTACTCCTAAATCTCTCGCAGTCGGATTCCACAATGGCATCGTTGTTCATCTGGTAACTGGTTTCTGTTTACATCTCCACACCTGCCATAACCTCTTCAAATTAGGACACCTGCTATCATCCCCCAAGTTAGGACACTGTCAGGTCTTGGACAATGAGAAAATGTCTTTGCAGTTAACGATATGCAATTGGGGGTGAGGAATTTTGGGACACCTAAGATAGTGGACATTCTTGGCACCATATACACGAGGTCACTGAGCATTTGTGTGATAATTTAAGATATGTAAATTGTAAGATGTGTAAATTGTAAATAAGGGATCAGGAAGGATGTAATTATAAATTATGTGAGGAAAGATAAATTGTAAATAAGATCAACTGAGTAAACGAATTCACATTGGCATCTACAAGGTGCGGTTTTAATGAGAGGGCGACACACACACACACACACACACACACACACACACACACACACACACACACACACACACACAGGAGGAGGAGGTGCAGTGGTTACCATAGAAAGAAGCCAAGGGGGAACCTCTTACCTCCTTCCTCCTCCTCCTCCTCCTCCTCCTCCTCCTCCTTCCCTTCCTCCTCTTCCTCTTCCTTTCCTCCTCCTCATCTTCTAACTTGTCTTTCTCCCCTTTCTTTTATCTTTTTTTTGTCAATTTCCTCCTATCTTCGCACCTCCTCCTCCCCCTTCCTCCCTTCTCTGTTCTTCACCTTCCTCCTCCTCCCTTCCTCCTCTTCCCCTTCCTCCTCTTCCTTCCTCCTCTCTTATATGTTCTTTATTTCTGTCTCCATATTCCTCCTGTGATCTTGTTTTTCCACCACAATTAATTCACTGCCACCAAGATGTTTACACTCACGAGGTATTGTAATAAATCATCAGTGTTTTTAATTACTATGTATGTTTAGGAGTGTGTGGCAGCTGCTTATCACCCATCACATCAACCGAGATCTAAAGAGAACACCGTCAGTATCCACACCTGTAACAACAACGAATAACAACGACAATTAGACGACGTACGAGTGTTGTGGTTGGTTCAGAAGTCGTCGTGACGTCATTGATATATCCGTGACGTCACTCTTGTAAATAAACAGGCTCTAAGTCTCAGAGGAAGATGTTTTTTTTATGGTTGACCTTTCGTTGTGACCTTGACCTCTGGGTAATGGTCAATAAATTTTACCACTTTTATTTGGAGTTTTGTTCTCTTAATAAACAAAGATTTATTCACATTGACCTGGTAGTCTCTTTGTTATAACTGAGTTTAATATTATTCTCCGGACGTGAACTATACCGAGTTTCTCTTATTAACCTAATGCTTCTCTACCTGTTCTTTGTTGATTTAGACGCGGCTGGAGAACCCGACCACTACCACGTGTTACAGTCACAGCGTCGTCAGGTGCGGCAGTTCCTCTCTGGGGGCGGTTCTCCCCAGACACCCTGCCCTCGTCCCTCACCCCAGCGCCCCCAGCTTGGCCCACTCTGACCCCGGCGTGCCACGTGCGTCCGCCCCCATGGTATGTATACTGGTGTTTACCCTCCCTGTATATACTTGTGCCCCCTCCCCATGGTATGTATATCTGTGCCCCGTGGTATGTATACTTGTGTTTCCTCCCGTGGTATGTATATATTTGTTTCCTCCCGTATGTATACGTTTCTCCCTGTATGTATACTTCGCCGGGGTATGTATGGTCATGTGTGTCCCCAGGTATGTATATTTTGTGGTCCCCAAGTGCAAGGAAGGGAGGAAGGAGGCAAAGGGGGGGGGGAGGAAGAGGAGAAGGAGGGAGGAGAGAGGAAGAAGAGGAGGGGGAGAGAGGAGGGAGAAGGAGGAGGAGAGAGGAAGAGAGAGGGAGGGAGAGAGGAAGAGAGAGGGAGGAAGGAGAAGGAGAGAAGAGAAAGAGACGGAGGGAGAGAGAGAGATGGAAGGAAGGAGAGAGAGAGAGAGAGAGTTAATCTTTGGCCATAATGAGTAATAACCTAAAACATTACTTAAACCACTCCTTAGTACGGTAACTTATACTAATTATTGGACAAAACAAACAACACTCAACTATCACACGACTCATTAAATACTTAACGAACTGTCAGATGAAAAACTATATACAAAAAATTTTACTGAACGAATTTTGTCCGAAAGTTTTGTCCGATAACTGGATAAAAATAATGTGACTTGAAAATGGATTTGGCACCAGCACGAGTCCAGGTATGTATACTGTGTGTCAGATATACTGTGTGTCAGGGTATGTATACTGTGTGTTGTATACTGTGTGTCAGGGTATGTATACCTAGGTATGCATTGTGTGTCATATATACTGTTGTAGGCATGTATACTGTGTGCCAGGTATGTATACTGTGTGTCAGGTTATGTATACTGTGTGTCAGGGTATGTATACTGTGTCAGGGTATGTATACTGTGTGTCAGGGTATGTATATCAGAATTAGTATGATAACTGTGTGTCAGGTATGTATACTGTGTGCCAGGGT
Organism: Homarus americanus; assembly: GCF_018991925.1. Classification (NCBI taxonomy): domain Eukaryota; kingdom Metazoa; phylum Arthropoda; class Malacostraca; order Decapoda; family Nephropidae; genus Homarus; species Homarus americanus. The sequence goes on along the minus strand of NW_024735554.1, from coordinate 2,141,701 downwards.
ATGTATACTGTGTGCCAGGGTATGTATACTGTGTGCCAGGGTATGTATACTGTGTGTCAGGGTATACACGTGCCAGGGTATGTATACTGTGTGCCAGGGTATGTATACTAGTAGGTAGGGTATAACTGTGTGTCGGGGGTATGTATACTGTGTGTCGGGGTATGTATACTGTGTCAGGGTATGTATACTCTGTGTCAGGGTATGTATACTTCTGTGTAAGACTTATCAGGCATTATGAATTATTTGACTGAGAGTGGATGGGTGGTTGGGTGGTTGGGTGAGTGGCTTTAATGAGTGACCTTGGTAGATGGGTTACTGTGGCTTTGGTTGTGTTTGCAATGGGTATATTAAAACTTTCACCATAACATTACCATGCTGCTCAGGTAGGAATATTACCTATCTAGTACCTAACCTTACCTGTACCTACCTGTGTATTCCCCATCACCCTCACACACACCTGTATACGGTTTACTATAACAAGGGCGAACGCAGCTGGACCTATATACACTGATTTTTTTTTTCAAGGGTGAACGAAGATGTAAATAGTTAACTTTTGTTTCCCCAGGATGAATGATGTTTTTTTTCCATGTTGTATAGAAAGATCATGAATATTAGGATTTGTTTTCATATGACGACTTACGAATCCTTGAGAATATGTCAATGAGGAATTGAGGTCACACACACACACACACACACACACACACACACACACACACACACACACACACACACACACACACACACACACACACACACACACACACACACACACCTAATTTTGTAAACTGTATCACTCTGTTTGTTATGTGTTTACGCCTTTATATTGATTTTATTGATTGTAAGAGAGCCATTATCAAATCAAGGTGCCATTGTTAGAGCTGAGGGTTGGCGACCACACCCTCCACTTACAAACGTTCTCAATATTTACTAATTCTCCCACACTTTGCGTCTCTCTCACTTATCTACCTCTCCCTGTCTTTTCTACCTTCATTTTCATTTTTGTTTGCATTATTCACACATTTATTACATTTTATCCCATATTGTGGACATTTTAGTGAGAACAGATTGCCTGAGTGTTCACGTTTATTTATATAACCTATTATTGCACAAGGTTGGCAGCGTGTACACCTGTTGAGTAATGAGACCAGAGGCAGCTCACATATTTTGGCTTGGCAGGTAGTGACAATTATGTTATGGGACAGATGTTAGGTGTGCTTGGTGTGCTTGAGGCTTTATTATTAATGGTCGTAATTGAAATTGAAACAGTTTATTTATCAAGCAAAAAGATTAAAAAGATAATAATAATAACAAATCACAGAAAATTGGTTGAGATTATAATGTTACTTATCGTGTGTGTGTGTGTGTGTGTGACGTACATCCCTCACCTGTACGTATTTCCTCCTACAGGTGGTAACAGTGGCACTAGCATGGGTGGTATGTTGGTGCCTCGGTTTCTAGGGCGTGGGCCTCTTCCCGGACCCCGCTCCACGCCCCCCTCTTCCAACACGGCCTCCGTCTGTGGTCTCGTCAGTAGTGTCTTCGTCAGTAGCTCTCTCTCTGACGCTTCTGAGGTGAGTACCATTACCTGTGATATTATTGTTTACCTGCGAGTTTATTGTTTACCTGTGAGTTTATTGTTTACCTGTGAGTTTATGTTTATGATATTATTGTTTACCTGTGAGTTTATTTACCTGCGATATTGTTTACCTGTGATATTATTGTTTACCTGTGATATTATTGTTTACCTGCGAGTTTATTGTTTACCTGTGATATTATTGTTCACCTGCGAGTTTATTGTTTACCTGTGATATTATTGTTTACCTGCGAGTTTATTGTTTACCTGCAATTATTTGACGTAAATATTGTAAGTAGGAACATGTTACAATGACCCGATAATAAGTCAGCTCTTCCTCCTCCTCCCACGCGCACCCCTGTAAGAGTAACTGAGGAGACAGTTCAATAGTGGTGTGTGTGTGTGTGTGTGTGTGTGTGTGTGTGTGTGTGTGTGTGTGTGTGTGTGTGTGTGGGTGGTGTGTGGGGTGGGGTTTGTATGTCATGGTGGGGTGTGTGTGTGGGGGGAGGTTACGTAGAGTATTAGTAGATAGAGGGAGGGAGAGGTTGACCGAAGTAGGTTAATAGTATTGGGACGAAGTTAGGTTAGGAAGAAGGCCATTGACCTCCAAGGAGAGAGATTAATAGTGTGAGAAAAGTGGCGTGGGTGGAAGTGTGTGTGTGTGTGTGTGCGAACATGCGTGTTGCGTCTCCCTCCCCTCCTCCAACCAGCCGGACAGTCGATTCTCTCTCCTCTTTCTGCCTCTTTCTTTTCCTCCTCCTCCTCCTCTCCTCCTCCTCCTCCTCCTCCTCCTCCTCCTCCTCCTCCTCTAGTTAAGGATGAGAATGGCAACTGTGTGTCAGTGTGTCTGATATACGCTCTTGTCTATGTGCGGTTATTCCCGTCATCATTATCATCATCACCATCATCATCACCACTACCACCATCATCACTACCATCATCACCACTACCACCTCCATCACCACCACCACCATCATCACCACCACCACCATCATCACCACCACCACCACCATCATCATCACCACCATCATCATCACCACCACCACCATCACCACCACCACCATCATCACCACCACCACCACCATCATCATCACCATCATCAACACTACCACCACCACCACCACCATCATCATCACTACCATCATCAACACCACCATCATCACCACCACCACCATCACCACCACCACCACCATCATCATCACTACCATCATCAACACTACCACCATCATCACCACCACCACCATCATCACCACCACCACCACCATCATCATCACTACCATCATCAACACTACCACCACCACCACCAATCATCACTCACCCCACCACCACCATCATCATCACTACCATCATCACCACTACCACCACCATCATCATCATCATCACATTCTCTCTATCTTGTTTATCAGTATATGTCTGTACGTACGTTAATAAAACTAACCTTCGTCTGTGTCTGTCTGTCTGTCTATCTATCTGTCTGTCTTTCTGTCTGTCTGTCTTTCTATCTCTGTCTGTCTTTTTTTCTATCTGTGTATCTCTCTGTCTGTCCATGAATAAACAGACCGTCAAAACAGACCTCACGTAGACCAAACTTGAGGTCTTGGGTCTGATGTAAAGCTAAATTGAAACAGTCTCAATCATCCTCAGAGATATTTATATAACTATTTTTTTTTATATTATTAATAACATTGACCTGGTTGGGAGCGTTGAGTGGGGGCTGGGAGCATTGGAGGGGGGTAGGGAGCATTGAGTGGGGGTAGGGAGGTAGAGGAGCATTGAGGGGGGCTGGGAGCATGAGGGGGTTGGGAGCATTGAGGACATTGAGTGGGGTAGGAGCGGAGGGGGTAGGGAGCGTTGAGGGGACTGGGAGCATTGAGTGGGGGTAGGGAGCGTTGGAGGGGGCAGCATTGAGGGGGGGTAGGGAGCATTGAGTGGGGGTAGGGAGCATTGAGGGGGGTAGGGAGCGTTGAGTGGGGTTGGGACATTGAGTGGGGTAGAGACTTGAGTGGGTAGGGAGCGTTGAGTGGGGGTAGGGAGCGTTGAGTGGGGGCTGGGACATTGAGTGGGGCTGGGGACATTGAGTGGGGTTGGGAACATTGAGTGACATGGGAGGATGGGAGCATTGAGTGGGGGCTGGGACATTGAGTGGGGGTAGACATTGAGTGGGGGCTGGACATTGAGTGGGGGGCTGGGGGCATTGAGTGGGGCTGGGAGCATTGATTGGGGTTGGGGCATTGAGTGGGGGTAGGGAGCGTTGAGGGAAGTTAGGTTAGGTTTTCTGTGTGATTTTGTCAGGAGACCATTTGTCGAGATATTGTTGGCTGCAGTTTTGTCGGACACGAAGGTTTGTGTAGCAGGTAGTGTAGCAGGGTGTAGCAGGGTGTGGGGTGTAGCAGGTAGTGTAGCAGGGGTGTAGCAGGTGTAGAGGGGTGTAGCAAGGGGTGTAGGTCTGCCAAACACGCCATCGATTGAAAACTTTGCCCTCTGCATCTACCGGTTATATATTTATTGGTGGTAAATAATGTTGTGTATGGTGGCAGTGTATGGTGACTGTATAAGGAGGCAGTGTATGAGTGACTGTATAAGGGAAGTGTATGAGTGACTGTATAAGGAGGTGTATGGTGACTGTATAAGGAGGCAGTGTATGAGTGACTGTATAAGGAAGTGTATGAGTGACTGTATAAGGGAGGAGTGTATGAGTGACTGTATAAGGGAGGCAGTGTATGAGTGACTGTATAAGGGAGAGTGTGTAATGGCGTGTATGAGTGACTGTATAGGGAGTGTATGGTGACTGTATGATAGGCCTTGTTTATATTCTTTGCTTATGAAAATCTCTATCTCTTTCTCTCTATCTCTCTATTACTCTCTCTTTTACTCTCTCTTTGCTCTCTCTATCTCCCGGGTGGCACTCTGTAAGGAGGGATGGTGGTGGCCTCTCAGTGCCTTGTCTGGCTCCACAGTGCCACCAGCTTCCCCCCTCTCTCTCTCTCTCTCTCAATCTCTCTCAGTCGCCCCCCCCTCCCCCTCTCTTCCTTGGTGAGACACTTCATGACACAGTGCCACTTATGTGTCATCGGTGCCATTAACATGTGAGAGTGTCATGTGTCTGTAGAGTCATTAATATGGTGTGTGTGGCATCTCTTGTACCGTGACATATAGAATGCCAAGTGTCATGAGTGCCACTAGTGTGTGTCATCAGTGTTGTTATCGATGCCAATAGTGTCGTGTTATCGGTGCCAATGGTGTCATGTTACCGGTGTCAATAGTGTCTTGTTACCGTGTCGTGTTACCGGTGTCAATAGTGTCATGTTACCGGTGTCAGTGGTGTTGTTACCGGTGTCATTAGTGTCATGTTACCGGTGCAATGGTGTCATGTTATCGGTGTCAATAGTGTTATGTTACCGGTGTCAATAGTGTCATGTTACCGGTGTCAGTGGTGTCATGTTACCGGTGCCAATAGTGCCATGTCCGGTGTCAATGGTGTCATGTTACCGGTGCCAATAGTGTCTTGTTACCGGTGTCAATGGTGTCATGTTACCGGTGCCAATAGTGCCATGTTACCGGTGTCAGTGGTGTCATGTTACCGGTGTCAATGGTGTCATGTTACCGGTGCCAATAGTGTCATGTTACCGGTGCCAATGGTGTCTACCGGTGCCAATGGTGTCATGTTACCGGTGCCAATAGTGTCATGTTACCGGTGTCAGTGGTGTCATGTTACCGGTGTCAATGGTGTCATGTTACCGGTGCCAATAGTGTCATGTTACCGGTGCCAATGGTGTCATGTTACCGGTGCCAATGGTGTCATGTTACCGGTGCCAATAGTGTCATGTTACCGGTGTCAGTGGAGTCATGTTACCGGTGCCATCTGTCATCCGTGATGTTACAGTTTTACCACAGCGTCATATATCGTGTGTGTCATATGTGTCACGTGTCACAAGTGTCACCCCAAAGTCCGGATAAAAGGAGAAATATTTAAGGACGTCGATAAAAATTAGGAAAAATCCGGAAGGGGGTATTGTAAAACGTCCGGATAAAAGAAGAACTATTTTAAAACGTCCGGATAAAATTAGAACAAAATCTGGAAGGGAAAAATTATTGTAAAACGTCCGGATAAATGGAAAAAGAGTTGAAAACGTCCGGATAAAGAATAAATAAAACTTCTGGATAATATTTTTTAAAAGTCGGGATAAAAATAATTACTATAAATCTGGTGGTGTTTGGAAGAGCCAGGAATTGTCATAATTTTAACAGGAAGAAACAAATACACAAATAATGACAAAATAATGACAAAATAATGACAAAATAATGACAAAATAATGACAAAATAATGACAAAATTTTCATAAAACACAAATATTTGACAGGAAATTAATGAGATTTTTAATGAATATAATTTTCCGTATCAATAAAAAATCAAAATAAAAAAATAATATATTGAAATAAATTAAAATCTCTTAAATAATTAAAATAAATAGTTTTTAATGAAAATCTACAATGACAATATATTTCCCAGTTAATTGAAGGTTGTGTTAGTAAGTTAAAGATGTGATTAAATGTATCTAATTATTGTGGAACATTAGTGAGTAGTGAAGATGTGTGTTAATTAATTTTCAGGTATTTTAGAACAGGTGAATTAGGTGAGTGAAGTGACTTAACCTTGCATGGTCTTCTTAATTATGGTCTGTCTGTCTGTCTGTCTGTCTGTGTATATATATGTGTGTGTGTGGATTTATGTGTGTGTACGCATTTGTGTGTATGTATGTATGTATGTCCGTGGGGAACTTGACCTAATTGACCATATATACGGACTTTGGTCATGTTTGTGGTGGTGATGCTGGTGGTAGTGGTGATGGTGGTGGTGGTGGTGGTGATGATGGTGGTTGTGTGGTGGTGGTGGTGGTGGTGGTGATGGTGGTGGTGGTGGTGGTGGTGGTGGTGATGATTATTGTGGTGGATGGTGGTGATGATGGTGATGATGATGATGATGATGATGATGGTGGTGATGGTGGTGATGATGGTGGTGATGGTGGTGGTGGTGGTGGTAGTGGTGTTATGTATTCAGTACAGTGCGTGTTGTGTGTAAACAATACTGGTGAAGGCAGTGCTGGCAGTTTGGTGCTGACTGGTTGTAACTGGTAGTGACTGGTTCTGGTTGACTGTAGTAGTGACTGGTAGAGGATGACTGGTAGCGACTGGTACTGGTTGACTGGTAGTGACTGGTGAGGATGACTGGTAGCGACTGGTACTGGTTGACTGGTAGTGACTGGTAGAGGATGACTGGTAGCGACTGGTACTGGTTGACTGGTAGTGACTGGTAGAGGATGACTAGTAGTGACTTTACTGGTAGCGACTGGTACTGGTTGACTGGTAGTGACTGCCCCTTTCACCCCTCCCTCCTCCTCCTCCTCCCTCCCCCCTTCCCTTCCTCCCCTCCCCTCCTCCTCCCCCTTCCTCCTCCACCCTCCACCCCTCCGCCCTTCCTTCTCCCCTCCCAGCACAACAAGGGGACTTTAGTGGTAATCGATCCTGCATCTTCAAGGGCCAGCGATGGTAAGGTAAGGAGGGAGGGTAAAGGGAGAATAAGGAGATAAGAGTAAGGGAGAGGAGGAGGAGGAGAAGGAAAGGAGAGAGTAGAGGAAGGTGAGTATGGGAGAGGGAGGTAAGGAAGGAGGATGATAAGGAGAGAGTGGGGAGAAAGGGGGCAGAGGAGGAAGGAATACCCGCGGTCAACAACAAAAGGTACATACATACATACATACACTGTACGTACATACATACATACACTGTACGTACATACATACATACACATACACTGTACATACATACATACATACACACATACACTACATACATACATACATACATACATACACTGTACATACATACATACATACACTGTACGTACATACATACATACACTTCGTACATACATACATACACACATACACTGTGTGCTACATATACACACATACACTGTACATACATACATACATACACACATACACTGTACATACATACATACACTGTACGTACATACATACATACATACATACACTGTACGTACATACATACATCACATACACTGTACATACATACATACATACACATACACTGTACATACATACATACATACATACATACACTGTACATACATACATACATACATACACTGTACGTACATACATACATACACTGTTACATACATACACACATACACTGACGTACATACATACATACACACATACACTGTACATACATACATACATACACACACTGTAACATACATACATACATACATACACTGTACATACATACATACATACACACATACACTGTACGTACATACATACAGAGTCAGATTGCAAGTAAAAGATATTAAATAAAATCACCATACGAGTTCATAATAAACTATACAAACACTATACATAGACAGTACAGGTATAAAAATAAAAAACACTATACATAGACAGTACAGGTATACAAACACTATACATAGACAGTACAGGTATACAAACACTATACATAGACAGTACAGGTATACAAACACTATACATAGACAGTACAGGTATACAAACACTATACATAGACAGTACAGGTATACAAACACTATACATAGACAGTACAGGTATCAAACACTATACATAGACAGTACAGGTATACAAACACTATACATAGACAGTACAGGTATACAAACACTATACATAGACAGTACAGGTATACAAACAC
>NW_024735554.1:2117921-2133306 GCF_018991925.1 Homarus americanus | reverse complement strand
GATGATGACAATGATGATGATAATGATGATGATGATAAAGATAATAATAATGAAGATAATGATAATGATGATGATGATAAAGATAATGATGATAATGATGATGATAATGATGATGATAATGATAATAATGAATAATGATGATAATAATGATGATGATAATGATGATAATGATGATGATTATGATGATTCTGATGATGATAATAACGATGATAAATATAATGATGATAAAGATAATGATGATAAAGATGATGATAAAGATGATGATGATAATAATGATAAAGATAATAATGGTGATAAAGATAATGATGATAATAATAATGATAATGATGCTGATAATAATGATCAGTTGAAACGTAAACCACATAAATAACTCATTCTCCTGTGTTAGTTCTGTACAATAATAAGTTTCCTGGTATAGTCCCACGATAAAGGCTGGGTGAAAAGAGTCTATTGGTAGTGTATTGAAGACCGCGATGGAGCTTAAGTCTCCCAGGAATGATTCAACTGAGATTTGTATTGGTGGTGTTTCACTCTCTCTCTCATCAATGTTTTTTTTATTTATTCTTGTATTTCTCTACTATATATACATACCGTCTATGTCAATTATCTACGCCCTCTTCCTCGGCCCGGAAATCGAATCCGTGACATCTCGCTTGCTAGGCAAGAACGGTACCGCTTCTACCACCGGTCCCCCATCTCTCCCTCATTCCCTCGGCTGGTCAGTGAACCCTACATGAGATTTGGCGTGTGTGTGTGTGTGTGTGTGTGTGTGTGTGTGTGTGTGTGGATTTAACCTTAATTTGGCGCGTAATTATTGTAATTTTATGTCCTTTCCTGGCGAACCTTTCCTTTACACACACACACACACACACACACACACACACACACACACACACACACACATACACACAGCTCACGACTTAGTGGACTATGGGCCGGGAGGAAGACGTGGGACGCCTCTTATACTCTTAACTAGATAATCAAAGGCAAGACAGTGGTGTTGTGGGACTAGAAGCCTCCTACATCATCACTACTACTACCATCACTACAACTACCATCATCACTACTATCATTACTATTATCATCACTACTACTACTACTACAATCATCACCACTACCACTTGAGTCGTTAACGGTTGAAAGATTAAACAGGTTTGATGTGACCACCACCACCACCACCACCACAACACCTGAAGCTTGTCCCCCCCCCGCTTATTTCACCTGATAATTAAACACCTTAGCCTTACCTGTGGGTGGGTTAGAATAGGTTGGCATGGGTAGAGTTTGGTTAGATTTGGTTAGGTTAGGTAGAATTCTCTTAGGTTAGATTAGGTTAATATTAGGGTGGTTAATCTTCAAGTAAAATAACTTTTGTGTGGGGGTTAATTCTCAGATGATCCAACCATACGCTATATAATTCCTTGTTAAATAAGAACCAATCACCGTCAATATTAAGTGGTAATGATGATATCCCCCACAAGGCCTTCACAAACCCGGGGCGTCTAGACAGCTTCTCCTGCCAAACGTATTGATTCACCTTAGCAACAGTTACTATTTGTCACGCCGCTGCATCCACAAATATACTGACACTTTTTTCAGTTAACATTACATTATATTTTTTTTCTATAGATTGAAACTGTATTCTCCTGGGGAAAAAATAATTATGTAATTTTTAAGATATTTTAATAATACCAAAAAATAATGTCTACTCGCTTCACTAACTGTTAATCAATCTCAATAAACATTATCAGCTGGTGAGTGAGTCAGGCGTAGATAAATAGATAGATATATAGATTAATAATAATAAAAATAGCAATAGTAATGAAAATAATAGCACTGTAATAGCAATAATATTACAGGTACTACTACTACTACTACTACTACTACTACTACTACTACTACTACTACTACTACTACTACTACGAACAACAACAACAACAACAACAACAACACCCACACACAACATAACAACCTCCAGTTACCGGCGCCAGACCAACACACAATGCTCATAAGTACAGTGTATTAGCGTGAACCACGTTGGTCTGTGGGTGTCGGTCACGCTAGAGTCTAGACACTTGGATGTATTGACAAGGTGTTGGTGATTTAGTGTGGTATTTTTTTTTACATCGGTGTTTGTGTGTGGGTATGTTTTAAATGTCAATTAACGCATCTGTGATATTTATAAAGGGTTAGGTTAGGTTATTTTTTTAATGGTGAAAAGTCGAAGAAGCAAAAATGGAATTCTGTATTTTCCCCTAACTGGGTGTATACCAGCAATTATAATTACCGAGATTGCGCTCATTCGTTTCCGGAATTACACGAGGTTCCGATAAGTGGCGTAGGTAGGTGGGAAAAAATGCGTGTGAAGCTCGTCCTGGGTTGGGTAGGTTAAGTTACATTACATTAGTTGGGATATCTATATACAGGGATGACCCAAACTACAATTTTACATTCTTATTTACTAACTAACACTGGAACCATCAGAAGGAGTTATTCATAGCTGGTAGAATTATCCAACATGAATAAATTGTTGTGTTCTTTCTTCAGTGATCCGTCTTAATAATGATAGTTTTCTTTGATGAATCAACGTAACATCATAGAAAACTGTGTTCACGGAGCGATAACTCATACAATACTGAACAAATTTAAACCGGTGTGTGTGTGTGTTATTAAATGGTCATATTAGCATTTGAATTAATCTAAATACATAAATAATTAGTCAAAATAATAAATTGTGATCTACTGTTTACCATTGTTGTATACCTGCACTATCAAGGTGTACATTGGAAACTATACCACCACGGTCTATATTATTATACAGTATACACCGTTGCGTTGTCTATACACACTGAACTGTATACCTGCTTTTACTGTATTGATGCTAAACCGATTATAAATTTGTATGGCGATTTTACTACCACTATTACTACTACTACTACTACTACTACTACTAATATTATTATTATTATTATTATTATTATTATTATTATTATTATTGTTATTATTATTATTATTATTATTATTATTATTATTATTATTATTATTATTATTATTATTACTATTACTATTATTATTTGCGGAACACAATAATTGAAGTACTATTTTCTGTTATATATTTTACTGGCGTCCGTAACTAGTAGTGGGAAATAACCTTAAAAGTACTGATAACACTAATACGGTAACTGTTGGGGTATTGTTATTGTGTAAAGTCTGTTTTATCTACTTAAATATATCTAGTGAGAGAGAGAGAGAGAGAGAGAGAGAGAGAGAGAGAGAGAGAGAGAGAGAGAGAGAGAGAGAGAGAGAGATAAAAATGGTGTTACCGAGAAAGTGTTATTTGATATACGTTATTGTAGATAATATACTAAATTCTGAGAGCTCGGTTTCCTGTTTATTGTGTGGAGGGGAAGCACTGGATCACCGCAACGTGTCGTCTTAGTGCGTCTGATAGGAGGGTTTAACGTCATGAGCCCGGATGGTTATTTTAGTCTGTGGATTATAATGGTGGTCTTCTGCTGCTTAACACTGTGTTATAATTTTATACTTATACCACGAAGTTACACTGATTGGATCATTTAAAGATTATACAGCCCAGCTTATTTCACCTGATGATTAGACACCCTAACTTAATCTAACCTTCTGGTGAAATCCCGTATTTTTTTTTCCGTTAGTTGGTGAACGTTCAGTATTAGGAAACCGTGTGGTACTGTGGCTAATGGCTGAGTGGCTGAGTGGATGGCAAGCTCAGTTCGTATCACGGCTAGCACAGTGAAGCAAGTGGTGTTTCCGTCGGCTAAGGTGTGTGACTGACCAGGGTGTGGGAAAGTCATTTGTATTATTCACTATGGTGGGCTTGTTGACGTTACCAGACCAAGAGGAGAGGCACAGACCAACAATGATAAGGTATTTAACTAGTTTTTGAGTGTGTGTGGGTGGGTGGGTGGGTGGGTGGGTGGGTTGGTAGGTGTGTGTGTGTGGGTGGGTGGGTGGATAGGTAGTAGGCAGCTATCAAACAGGGAGGTACTACCGCCTGGGAAGATATTGGAAGCATAATGGTAGACCCTGCTGCCACATGTGACCAAGTCCCAGGTTGATGATCTGACTTTCTGCCTCATTTACACACAATTACAGGGTCTCAATTGTTTCTCTTACCTGATAACACAACATACATATAAAGTTTATCACAATTGAATTTTTTCTTCAGTTTTGTATTTCTTTATTATTATTATTAAAATTATTATTATTGTTATCATTTTTATTTTATTTTACTTTTATTATAAATTTTATTTACTTTGAATTACTGTGTTATTATTATTACATTTTCGCCCCCCAGGCCCCGATGTGGGTCAGTGACCGATACCCGGGTGGGCTAATCCCGTAAAAAAAAAAATGTATGTATGTGTGTGTGTGTCTGTCTGTCTGTCTGTCTGTCTGTCTGTCTGTCTGTCTGTCTGTCTGTCTGTCTGTCTGTCTGTCTGTCTGTCTGTTTGTTTGTTTGTTTGTTTGTTTGTTTGTTTGTCTCTGTGTGTCTGTCAGTGTCATCTTGGAGTCGTACGAATGTTACTTGTGGCATTGTTGGAGTGAATTAAACAACAACAACAACGTGCAGGATGTTATTGATGAGCCACGAACACATGGCTCGATACGCGTCATGAACCAAGTGTGACAAATGAAGACTCTTACTCCCACTTAAAAACACCTAAGATACTGTTTAATGGTGATTTTTTTTTTATGTCATGAAAATTCAGGCACCCCAGCTTAGTTCACCTGATAATTAAACACCCTGATACTGAACAAAGAGGTGTTAGAGTTGGGTAGATTTGGTTAGGTTATGTTTTGGTTCGGATTAAATACTAGTAAATAGTTTTATACCATTACTGGGATCGACACCATTTTAGCTACCGTGTTTATACCAAGTTGGCGAACCATTAGAGGCGATGTACCGTTTACCTTGGCCAACTTTATATATTTCTTAACCTTGATAATGATTTTAAACCTTTGTGTTCATTTACAAGAGTAATTATAGATATATTTTCTTGTAATTTTAGACAAGTTTACTTTACGTTATTAATTAGGTTAGTTTTAATTTGTTATAGTCGTGAGGGACCTGCGGATTTGCTCTAGTTACTCCTCTTCTATTGCATGGTTTTCTTTCTTTTGTTTTAAGGGATACTTAGGTAAATGTGTGACTATCATCCGTAAAGATTAATTGTGAATACGTATTTTATGACTCGTAGATACCGAACGCTTATCTTGTTAACGACTAGTGAGTGAACCGTACACAAATATAACGGACATTAACCGGACATTTAAGCGGACATTAACCGGACAACCAAGACGACTAAGACAGCATAGAGGAACAACACTATGCTGACGAGGACGATGACGCTAGGGTGGTGACGATCGTAAACAGGGGGGGGGAGGGTTAGGTTAGGTTAGGTTGCAGATTTTTTTAATGCAACTGATAGGACGTGGGGGGGTGTGATGGTTGTATCTCTCTCTCTCTCTCTCTCTCTCTCTCTCTCTCTCTCTCTCTCTCTCTCTCTCTCGTTAAGGTAAGTCTTGGTAGATTACTGGTAAAGGTATAATTGGAGGGCGAGGTAGGTAAATATTAATGAACTGATATATGTCATGTAAAACAATTATATTAACCACAACAGGCACCATGTAAAGTACTTGAGAGTATTATCAGAGATGCCGCAATGGAACATCTAATACGAAACAACCTTGTAAAAGATTGCCAACACGATTTTATGCCGGGGCGCTCCTGCTTCACACAATTGCTCAAGGTATTGGATATTTGGACCCATATCCTGGAACGGGGTGGTAATATCGACAATATTTACCTAGATTTTGCCAAGGCTTTCGACAGTGTACCCCACGAAAGGCTGAAAATCAAACTGGAAGGGTACGGAATTCGGGGAAATGTCCTAGCGTGGATAGAAGACTTTCTACATGACCGCAAGCAGTGTGTGGTGATTAATGGCACGAAATCGTCATCTGTACCTGTCACAAGTGGGGTACCACAGGGCAGTGTTTTGGGCCTACTGTTGTTTGTTTGTTTCATAAATGACATGCCTGACGTTGTACACTCCTCCATACAAATGTTTGCCGATGACGCCAAGTTATTTCGGTAAATTAAGAACCAAGCGGACTGTGAAGAACTGCAGAAGGACCTCTGTGGGCTCCAGGAATGGTCGAAGAAATGGCTGCTGAAATTCAATGTCACGAAGTGTAAGAGGATGCACCTGGGGCGTACCAACGGTAAGGAGGTGTATCATATGTCCCAACGGGATGAAGAAGCTGCACTATTTGAGACTGTGTGTGAGAAGGACCTAGGTGTGTATGTTGACAATGAGCTGAAGTTCTCGGGCCATTGCGAGAAGAAGGTAAATCAGGCAAATAAATTATTGGGTCTTATAAGAAGGTCGTTCAGATATTTAGACGGTCCGTCCCTCGTAACGATCTTCAGGAGTGAAGTGCTTCCCCATCTGGAGTACTGTCACCCCATCTGGTCCCCGAGATATGCTAGGGACTGTCAGTTGGTTGAAAATGTTCAAAGTAGGGCCACCAGACTGGTGCCTGCCCTTCGGCACCTCAGCTACCCTGAGAGATTGGAGCGCCTGAACTTGCCTAGCTTATACTACAGATGGGCAAGGGGGGACCTAGTTGAGGTGTATAAGCATCTCAGGGGGCACTACTCAGTTGAGTGTCCTTACTTGGAGCTGGCGGACGCTCGCCCCACAAGGGGTCACAGCTCAAGAATGAAGAAGCCGCAAGTCCAGAAAACTGTGAGGGCAAACTTTTTCGGAGTGAGAGTTGTGAACTCTTGGAACAATCTACCAGAGTGTGTTGTGACGGCACTGAGTGTGAGCTCTTTCAAGGCAAGACTTGACCAACACTGGAGCGGGTTCAGGTACATTCAGGAGGCGGTACATGCCCAGTATTTGCCAACAGTGCGTGACAGAGATGTGACCGATCGCCCGGGCGGCTAGCGAGCCGATCAGTGGTGAAGAGGATAAAAGAAAAAAGTAAAAGAGGGTGAAGGTTGTGTTGTTGTACATATAGATGGTGACAAGTGATATAGATGGTGACAAGTGGAAGTGGTTTGTGAACCGTGATGAAAGTGTTACCAATGAAGGCAACTTATGTGTACTATAACCCCCGTCAGCTGTTTGGTGAACCATGGTGAAAGTGTTACCAATCAGGCTTGAGACTCACCACCAAGACTCAACAGAAACGACACAAGACTCACCATCAAGACTCACCAGACACGACACAAGACTCACCAAGTGTTTGTCGTCGCTAAGAATCTTTTAAAGGGTTTAGTGGTAGTGATCTAATGTGTGGTCATGTCTCCTGGTCAACACACTGAAGGATCATGTCTCCTGGTCAACACACTGAAAGGTCATGTCTCCTGGTCAACACACTGAAGGATCATGTCTCCTGGTCAACACACTGAAAGGTCATGTCTCTTGGTCAACACACTGAAGGGTCATGTCTCTTGGTCAACACACTGAAGGGTCATGTCTCTTGGTCAACACACTGAAGGGTCATGCCTCTTGGTCAACACACTGAAGGGTCATGTCTCTTGGTCAACACACTGAAGGGTCATGTCTCTTGGTCAACACACTGAAGGGTCATGCCTCTTGGTCAACACACTGAAAGAAAAGTGGGATGCAAAGGCGACTTGTGTATACAGCCCATACGAACAAGTACTGATCCCTATAAGAACAGCTCAGTCCCAACCATTGTAAAAATTATCAACAACTTGTAATCAACCAGTGTATTCACTCCCAGTAAATCTTACCTTTTGCACTGTCACTATGTTGAAATACCCTGTTGTATGACCTTCTCCCCACCTAGTTATTATATTTCATATTTGTATCACTTATATTACTTGTATATTATTTGTAAATCAAGAGACCCATTACCCAATTGTGTAACTGTATATTTTCAGCCTTCCGGCTGCCATGCTCTTTCAATAAACCGTTAATTATTATTAGTATTATTACATACATACGTACATACATACATAAATAAATAAATATACAGTACATACATTACATAGTCACACACACACACACACACACAAGATGGCTGGAGTTAGACCATAACACAGACACATTAGGTAGGTGTGTGTGTGTGTGTGTGTGTGTGTGTGTGTGTGTGTAAAATAATAATAATAATAATAAACGGTTTATTAATAGAGTTGCAGCCGGTGGCTGAAAATATACAGACTTACATTTGATTTAGACATAATGATATAATATGCGTTGAATACATTTACAGGGCTGTACAGTACATAAATCAGGAGTTGTTTATTATTTTAACAATAGATGGGATGGTGCTGTTCTTATATCTATCGGTGCGGGCTCTTATGGGCTGAATTTTGTTGTAGTGGCGGACTGCGCGAGGTGGGTGGGGGGCTGCAGGTGTGTGTGTGTGTGTGGCGGGCCGAGGTGA
This sequence comes from Homarus americanus, assembly GCF_018991925.1. NCBI lineage: Eukaryota > Metazoa > Arthropoda > Malacostraca > Decapoda > Nephropidae > Homarus > Homarus americanus. Next base: position 2,124,840 of record NW_024735554.1, on the reverse strand, counting down.
AGGAGTGGCCCCCATGTGTCTGATTCTGTCTTTGTCAGTCTGCATCTGTTTGTGTCACGCTGATGCCTTAGAGAACACTTTGACCTCCGCCGCCACCCTGGAGAGAGAGAGAGAGAGAGAGAATGTCTGTGTGTGTGGGGTGACAGTGATTGATGGTGTTGTCGTTCCACCGAAGTTCACCTTGAGCAATATTAATTAAAGGTGCATCACTACAGGTATAGATTTGGAGTACGTAATGCAAGTACAACAACTGTTACTGTGGTTACTGCGCCTGGCGAACTTTGTCTTGTGCCTGTAGTGGCGATCTGTTGTGCCAAGAGTATTGCGTTAATTATTATTATTATTATTATTATTATTATTATTAATCATTATCATTCTTCTTCTTCTTCATTATTATTATTATTAGTTAATCTTAGATATATGCGGCTAAAAGTTATATGAGTTTACTTATTTATTGTTTGCGCGCGCGCGTGTGTGTGTGTGTGTAAGAGTGAACCACAAATATGGTGGAGTTGGCAGCGGCACCTGGCGGCAGCTTGGGGGATAACGACGGTAGACTCTGTATTTTACTTCATATACAGTATAATGTATATCACCAACCACTATCACCATTAACACCAAGCACCATCCATCACCACACATCACCAACCACCATTCATCACCATCATCACTACATACTATTACTACCACACACCACCAGCATCAACGTCACCACAAATCATCATTATCATCAACCACCAACCATCTCTAATCACCATCGACCGTCACAACCACCCCCACCATCACCACCATCACCACCATCATCACCATCACCACCATGACCAGTGTGAGGGAGGCAGTGCACACCATACACTGTTGGCTATATTGGTCTGGCTATTTTACTAGAAGGAATGTTTTAATGGGAGGGAGGGAGACAAGGTGAGAGAATGGGGGGAGGAAAGTGAGAGAATGGGGGAGACAAGGTGAGAGAATGGGGGTGGGGAGGAGAGACTGGGGAGGGAGGGAGGAAAGGAGAGAATGGGGGGAGGAAAGTGAGAGAATGGGGGTAGGGAGGAGGAAAGTGAGAGAGAATAAGAGACGGAAGGAGAGGAGGGAGGTTAAAAGAAATGATAACAGGTAGTGAAGTAAGGGAGAGAGAGAGAGAGAGAGAGAGAGAGAGAGAATTTATGTATGGATGTATTTATGTATACCGGTATATGTTTATACATGTGTGTTTATATGTACGTACATGTATGCATAAATGTGTCATAAGAACATAACATAAGAACATAAGGAGTCTGCAATAGGCCGGTTGGCCTGTGCATGGCAGCTCCTGTCAAGAGTTACTACCACTCTCTATCATCCATGAATCTATCCAGCCTCCTTTTGAAACTTTCCAGCGTTCCAACACTTACTACAAAGTTGCTAAGCTTGTTCCACTCGTCTACCACCCTATTTGTGAACCAGTTCCTTCCTATCTCCCTCCTAAACCTAAACTTATCCAACTTAAATCCGTTGCTCCGAGTCCTATCCTGCTCGGATATTATAAGAATTTTATCTATATCTCCTCTATTGATTCCTTTCACCCACTTAAATACTTCTATCATATCTCCCTGCACTCTTCGTCTTTCTAGGGAATGCAAGTTTAGTTTCTTTAACCTATCCTGATATGGAAGGTTTCTAAGTCCCGGAATCATTTTCGTCATTCTTCGCTGCACCGACTCTAGTGAATTGATATCCATTCTATAATAAGGGCACCAGAACTGAACCGCATAATCGAGGTGCGGCCTGACTAGCGCAAGATATAGTTGCAATAAGACCTCTGCACTCTTATTACTTACACTTCTAGATATAAAACCCAATACTCTGTTTGCTTATTTCGAACATTAACGCACTGTTTTCTAGGCCGTAGGTCCGGGCTTACAAGTACCCCTAGGTCTCTTTCACAAGTTGACTTCTCTAGGTTGATGTTGTTAAGGCTGTATACATTATAAGTATTTGTTCTTCCAATATTAAGTTCGCTGCACTTGTTGGTGTTGAATTTCATTTGTCATTTTTCAGACCACCCCTGCAGTTTATTTAGATCCTCCTGTAATGCATTTGCATCCTGCCGTGAGTTAATCTGCCGCCCTATTTTGGTGTCATCCGCAAACTTGCTTATGTCACTGCTGGTCCCAGTATCTAGATCGTTTATGTAGATTATGAACAAGAGTGGGCCTAGTACTGACCCCTGGGGAACCCCACTGGTTACACGGCCCCACTCAGATTTAACACCATCTACGCTGACCCTCTGCGTTCTATTGGTGAGCCATGATTTTATCCAATTTAAAACTTTCCCCTCGATACCATGAGCCTTAATTTTTCTCAGAAGCCTCTGATGCGGTACTCTGTCAAATGCTTTGCTGAAGTCTAAGTAAATAACATCGTAATTTTCGTCATTATCTACTACCTCGAAGACTTTCCTAAAAAATGTCAGCTGATTTGTGTGTGTATGTTGTGTGTGTATATAGGCAAGGGTGGATGCATATTTATCTATCAGTCCACTTGTATCCAGAGGGCTAATTATCTATCTCACCTGTGTTGATTAACGTGAGGTCCGTAAAGGTGCGTCATCATAGCACCTAAGACACTAAGACAGTGACTCACCTGTTGCAGTGTCTGCGCTTGTGTGTGTGTGTGTGTGTGTGTGTGTGTACATAACTTAGGGCTATGACGCTATGGTTAAGGTACCCAACTTTGGCACGGATGCAGTGGGGGGGGTGCCAGCCTGAGGTGTGTGTGGGGGAGGTGCTGCCAACCTGTATAGGGGTGTTTCTTCCCCCAGCAAAAAGGTTGGGGAGGGGGGGTGCCGGGCGTAAGGGTGGGGTGCCAGGGGTGTAGTGCCAGGATGGTGGCGCCGGTGCCAAACCCTCAAGGTCATCACCGCTGCTAGTGTGTCCCTGGCACCCTGGGCGTCAGTGTTGCAGCGTTACCTGCCGTGCCCTGTGTGCGGTGTGCGTCGTGTTCCTTGGCCGTCGTGGTGGTGAGGTTGTAAGGAGTCACTTGTGGTCGTTGTAGTGTGTGGGGGAGTGAGAACAGTGTAGTGGTGGAGAGAGAACAGTGAGTGCAGTGAACCCACAGTGATAGAGGGAGAAGAGGCAGTGAAGACGAAGTGCGAGAGATAATAAGAAGTAGAGAGATGGTGGGTGGAGGGTGGTGGAGGTGGAGGGTGGAGGAGCTGTGATGGAGTGCCCACGAGTGGTTCGCCCTGTAGGTCCGGCACAGTGCCACGCCCAGTTGTTTGGTCAGTTAGAGGCTGTGATTGACCCTGACCTCCCACGCTCCTTTCCAACCTTGGTGCCCCGTCCTGAGGCACCCTTGGGCCCCGCCCCGCCCCGCTCCTGGTCCTGCGACGCCCACGCATTCCCCCAGGTGGAGCAGGGTGGCCATGACGGGCGGCACAGCGGGGCCCTCATGCCACCCCCGCCACCACCCCTCGACCACCACACACGCCGCCAGCTGGACGAGTTCGAGGAAGTTATCTCACGTATGGAGACGATGAGTGGGGGAAGCCGCCCCTCCTCCCCCACCCAGCCCCCACCATACCACCACCCACACAACACCCACCAACACCCCCACGACACACACAACCCCTACACCAACCACCAAAGCAACACACAGCACCAACACAACACACAGCACCAACCGCAGCACCTGCAGCAGCATCAGGCAGAGCAGCAGCAGCAGCAGCATGTACTACAGCACCACAGTCCACAGCCCCACCCTCAACACCACCACCCAGAGATGCATCATCAGCAGCAACTGCAGCAGCAACAACAACAGCTACAACAACAACAACAACAACAACAACAGCTACAGATGCAGCAGCAGCATCAACAGCAACAAATCCAGCAACAGCAAATCCAGCAACAACAACAGCAGCATCACTTGCAGCAGCAGCATCACCAGCAGCAGCAGCAGCAACAACAACAACAACAACAACAACAACAACAACAACAACAACAACAGCAACAGCAGCAGCAGCAGCAGCAGCAGCAACAGCACCAGCAGCAGCATCACAGCCCTGGCGGGTCACACGAGCAGAGTGGCTCAGGGTCGTTTGAGCGAGGGTGTGAGTCGTGGGAGGCTCGTGCTGGGGTGAGCCACGAGCCTATGAGCCTAGGGTGTGAGACTTACCTCTCACCCTACACCTCACCACTCACCTCCCCTCACACCTCACCCCACACTTCCCCCACTGCAGCCAACACCGCCACGCCCCCCGGGGTCTCGCGCCCCTCCACACCCGCCTCACGCCGTTCCTCGGACGACCCGCCGGTCACGCCCACACCTCAGGTCAAGATCGAGGTGACTGCCCCTTGGGAAGATGGCGGAGGGGCGGGTCACAGGGGCAAGGTACTGGGTCTGCCTCCCCTGGCGTAAGTATTAGTGTATTTCCCACACTGTGAACCCCCCTACACACACACCCTCACACACACACACACACACACACCCTCACACACACACACACACACACACACACACACACACACACACACACACACACACACACACACACACACACACACACACACACACACACACACACACCAGCCTTCATCATTGTCGTCAAGTTATTAAACGAGTTGTATATTTATGTTGGTGATTATAATGACAAACACGTGATCCTCCTCGTACCGCAGAAGGCTGGCGAGAGGTCGTTTGATATAGTGTCCGTAAAGAGTGTCATTGTGAAGTGGGTTGGCGTTAGTGATGGCTCGTGTTGGCGCTAGTGATGGCTCATGTTGGCGTTGTTTATGGTCAGTTTTGGTGCCAAGAACTGAAGGTGACAACAGAGGGAAATTTTCACCTGCAGGATACTGAAGGTTGGGAGCTGCTGCCGGGGTACTGATGCTCAGAGCTGGTCTCCTGAAGGAACGCCCGCTTATGTTACTTGATAATTAAACACCCTTATAGTAACCTGACCTGACCAGACCTGACCCCATCTTATTTCACTTGATAATTGAACACCCTTATAGTAACCTGACCTGACCTGACCTGACCCCATCTTATTTCACTTGATAATTAAACACCCTTATAGTAACCTAACCTAACCCCATCGTATTTCACTTGATAATTAAACACCCTTATAGTAACCTAACCTAACCTGACCTGACCTGACCTGACCCCATCTTATTTCACTTGATAATTGAACACCCTTATAGTAACCTAACCTAACCCCATCGTATTTCACTTGATAATTAAACACCCTTATAGTAACCTAACCTAACCTGACCTGACCTGACCCCATCTTATTTCACTTGATAATTGAACACCCTTATAGTAACCTAACCTAACCCCATCGTATTTCACTTGATAATTAAACACCCTTATACTAACCTAACCTAACCCTCCCAGGTATATAAGGTGTTTAATTATCAGGTGAAATAAGTTATGGGGTTAGGTTAGGTCAGGTCAGGTTAGGTTAGGTCAGGTTAGGTTAGGTTAGGTCAGGTCAGGTGTTTAATCATCAGGTAAAATAAGTTATGGGGGTGACTAATGTTCAGGTGATCTACGATAATTATTTCTCTGAAGTTAAATATCTACAAATTACAACCTGAGAATTAATTATTAACTAGATAAGCGTCGCTGATTCGTTCCTTAGTCCACCCAGCTGTAAATGTGTTTGTTCTTGGCAACTGTTATTTAGTTCTTGTTTAATTGTGTGTGAAATATAATGATCTTTTTTTTTTCTTGACTATTACTCACTCCAGCGGCTTATTTCACCTGGGGATTAATTTAAACACCTGAACGCTATCTGGTTAGGTTAGGTTAAGAGTGGTTTGGTTAGGTTAGGTTACGCGCAATTACGTTAGCATGGGGTTGGGTTAGGTTAAGTTACGCGCAATTACGTTAGCATGGAGTTGGGTTAGGTTAGGTTGGGTTAGGTTAGGTTAGGTTAGCATGGGGTCGTTTTAATGAGGTGAGAAATAAATGCGAATGTTTTATCTTACTGAGAGCCAATAATGGTATACCCAGATAACACAGTACCCCATTAACGTCAACATATTAACATTTTCTGTGATTATAATTAAAATGGGTTTCTTTTTATCATTCTATGTTAATATATTTGTATAGTTTGTATTTAATAATTATTTAATCTATAAACATTCAATAAAGGTATACCCGTAATCGGTGAGGACTGTACACAATGCTATTACCTGTAAACACATAGATATAAAGGGTGAATAGCAAGACAGACATTGACACATTCAGTAGAGATATAACAGTGCTCTAGTGGTAGGTTAGGTTAGGTTTTGGTTAGGTTAGGTTTAGAACACAATGGTAGATGTATCTCCCTGTCGGTATGTTGGTCGAGAGCCAATCAGTGCCCGGCGTGCCCTTAAAGACGTGGGTTTTGTAAAGGTTGAGCAAGGTGACTGAACTGCTGTATACTGACCAACTTGTGACAATAATAATGATAATAATGGTGTTAATAATAATAAACAATAATAATAACAATAATAATAATGATGATGATAATGACAAATCAAGATCATTTAAGCACAACAACAACCACAACATCCACAACAACAACAACCACGTCAACCACTACAACAGCAACCACCACCACTACCTCAACAACAACCACCACCACTACCTCAACCACCACCTCACCACCACAACACAAGATAAACACAGCCAGCAATAGACTTAAACTAAGGTCAGGTCTTCTCACTGCCGCGGTATTCAAAGCTTCTGTTACCGCCAAAATATTTACACTCTTGTGACGTCAAGTGTTGCTCTCAGTAGTCGAGGAGAGGGAGAGGTAAAGGGGGTGAGGGGTGAGGGATACGGACGGAAGGGGGTGGGGGGGAAGGAGAAGGAGGGTGGGAGGAGGGGAAGGGAGGGGTTAGCTGAGCCTTGGCCATGTTTATTTTCAGAGAATTTCCGGCGTTCAACT